>NC_090781.1:25768078-25973078 GCF_040054535.1 Antennarius striatus | reverse complement strand
AGACACAGGTGATGTAGACACATGTGATGTAGACACATGTGATGTAGACACAGGTGATGTAGACACATGTGATGAAGACACAGGTGATGAAGACACAGGTGATGTAGACACAGGTGATGTAGACACAGGTGATGTAGACACAGGTGATGTAGACACAGGTGATGTAGACACATGTGATGTAGACACAGGTGATGAAGACACAGGTGATGAAGACACAGGTGATGTAGACACATGTGATGTAGACACAGGTGATGGAGACACAGGTGATGGAGAAACAGGTGGAAAAAAACAGAGGTGATGGAGACACAGGTGATTGAGACACAGGTGATGGAGACACAGGTGATGGAGACACAGGTGATGGACACACAGGTGATGGAGAAACAGGTGGAAAAAAACAGAGGTGATGGAGACACAGGTGATTGAGACACAGGTGATGGAGACACAGGTGATGGAGAAACAGGTGGAAAAAAACAGAGGTGATGGAGACACAGGTGATGGAGACACAGGTGATGGAGACACAGGTGATGGAGACACAGGTGATGAAGGGTTAAACTCACCGACACACTCTGATCCGTTGGTCCGTTGGAAGCCAGAAGGGCAGCTGCTGTTGCTCTGACCTGCGATGGATTATTGATTAGACATCAGCTGGTCACCCATCAATCAGGGGAGGAGACAGAGGGACGGGACCACGGGTGTGGGCGGGGCTTAATGTTATGTTTGGAATCAAAGCTTGATCATAAGAGCAAAAAAGATTCTTTTCATTCTTCAGACGTTACGGACAAACAGGATTACCTCATTGAGAGAACTTCCTGTGTGTGTGTGTGTGTGTGTGTGTGTGTGTGTGTGTGTGTGTGTGTGTGTGTGTGTGTGTGTGTGTGTGGTTATATAAGCAGCTCTTGAAACAATTCCAAAACATTTTAGTCCTGATATTTCAGAGGAGGTGGTTTCCTGAAACCAAACTCATGGTCACATCAGTTGCTAATGATCACCAATAATCAATCAATAACAGATATTCAGGTGTTTTCACTGCAGCTTGTGATGGTCCAGTTCTAGAGACCCGATAACCTGATCCAGATCCAGAATCTGAACAGACACACCTGCTGCTGGAGTCTAAGAAGCATTTGACACTTGAACATCTGCTGTACTCATCTATTGATCTGTGATCAGCTGATCGGTGCAAACCTACCCGTGTCGTCGGGACAGAGCACGCAGTCCGTGATGCCCCACGCCTTCCCGATGCCACGGCAGCACATCTCCTTACTCCTCAGACCCGGCAGAGGAGAGCTGCACTACACACACACACACACACACACACACACACATACACACACACACACACACACACACACACACACACACACACACACACACACACACAGGGAGTACAATAAATATAAGAACAAAAGTGCATTATGATGGAAATTAGCTCAGTGGTGCTTTGAGCTACATGCTATCGCGCTAATTAGCAGGAGCTACATGCTAACCGTGACCTGACATAACTACAGGTGGTCAAAACTGTTTGACCTTTGACTGCAGACAGAAGCTCTGCACTTATCTTAAGCGCTAACATGGCTAGCCTAGCGTTTTGGCGCCGCTCTGCTCTTCCTCTGGCGATGAAGACCGGTAGCCGATGGGGGGCCAACGGGGGACCGGGGCTGCGACTGCGGCTACCACAGACCAAACTAAAGCTGTACTTTATTATCAGTTTGAAAAGTCCGAGGGTGGTGATGGGAGGGGGGCCACTAACACGCCGCGCGCTCGTAGCCAGAGCACTAACGCGAACCAGAACAAGCGATTACAGGATCATAACAATACAGCTTTCACCATAAAAGGGAAGGCGGCGCCTTTTTAGCGCTACGTAGCTGTGAAACAGCTGTTAGATAATAAATGTTTGGAGTAAAACAACTGGAGCCGCGATGCTAACGCTAACTGAAACATGTGCTTCCAATTTGGGACTATTTTTGAACACATCTGATGAACGCTGATCTGCTTTCAGGAATGATAGCATAGCCACACAGTTTGTTAGCAGTTAGCCGCTAGTAGCAGTTAGCAGCTAGCTAACGGCATGAGATCCATTAGCTCCCTGCCCTCAGAGCAAAAAATGACGAATGACATCAACAGGAAACAGTTTCTGTCGTCGTGGGAACCCATTGGTCACTCAGGTGTGCGTGGGGGGTGTGGCCTAGACCCTACTTCCTGTCTGGACGAGTCTCTCACCTGTCGGTCTTTGACCTCTCTGAAGCAGTACTTGAACCCGGACTGGTGGGTGTAGGTGCCGCCCCCCCTGATGGTCTGAGCGAGGACCCTCCCCCCGGCCGGCGCCGGGGCCCCCGCCGACCCCGAGGAGGAGGAGAGGGACCGGAGGGCGGGGCTAAACCCAGACGTCTGGAACGTAGAAGAAGAGACGAAGAGCTCAGAAACAAAACCAACCAATCGGAAAGGCGTCAGGTTAGCTTAGCGATAGCGTACCTTCAGCACCTGGTGGATCTTCACGCTGGCCTCCGGGGGGTGCTGAACTCTGACCTTCACCATGGAGGGGGCGGGGGCTGCACACAGGTTAAAAGTTATTTCCTGGAGTTCAACACGGGTGGAGTCGTCTACCTCCATCAGACTCACCTCCAGAACTCCCCGACTCCTGATTGGCCGCCAGCGGCATGAGGAACTCCGACTGGGTCAGCTCCTGATTGGTCGGCGCAGCAGGAAGCAGTGCAGGCTGGATGACCTCGTTAGCGGAGGAGGGCGAGGCGGCGGCGGCGGCGGCGGCGGCGGCGGTGGTGGTGACGACGGGGATCTGGCAGAACTTGCCAGTGAAGGTTGGAGGACAGAGACAGCGGTCCTTCTGGAGGCAGACCCCCCCATTCTGACACAGCAGGGGGCAGAGGACTGGGGGCGGGGACAAGGACAGCCAATCAGGATGGGTTGTGGTTGGTGGTATACACTAGTGCTCTGTTTCACTGTGTGAACCTGGACTGTATTACTTCATCGTTGTCAGTGATTTTCATTCTTAATGAAGTTCAGCTGCAGTGCATCGTGGGTAAACGTCCCTGATGTTTCAGACCCGATCAACTGTTAATAATCATATTGATCAGTCAAACAAAGTCAAGTAAAACAAGAAGAGCTTTGATCTGCACCAAAGAGTACGTGTTACATTCCACTGCTGTGTAACAGGCGCCTCACACACACACACACACACACACACACACACACACACACACACACACACACACACACACACACACACACACACACACACACACACACACACACACACACACACACACACACACACAACATCCATCATGTTTACTGCCGGCCTGGAAACCCTCTGTTTACTCTCAGGCTCCTGCATCCCACCCTCCTGTTGCTAGGAGACCGGTTCGCCCTCGCTGAGGTCAGCTGATCAGTCTGGAGGTGGGGGGGTCAAACCGGACCGGGTGCCAACGGTTCCAAGTTGGAGCGGCAGGACAGAACAACAGGTTGTTTCTTGGCCACGCCCTCTGGATGCCATGTTTGTTTATCCTCACGGCGAAACGACCTCATTATTACCGTCAACATCGCCCCCCAGATGGACCGCATCAACCAGAACCAGAACCAGAACCAGGACCTGGGGCGGTCCCAGTTTAACCAGAACCAGGTTTAAAGACAGGAAGATGAAAGCGGGGCTTAAACAAAACAGATGAACAAACTTCCTGTTTCCAGTTAAACGCAGCGTCTCACGTTCGCTGATGCTAACGAGTTAGCGGTCAACAGTCCAAGAGAAACATCTGCCTTTGTTAGCCGCTACGTGCTAATAGCACTCTTTCAGCTGTGGTTTGGTCTCAACTACACCTAGCCACATCACACAGGCTAGCTGCTAAACGTTCTGTGACGCTAACGAGTCAAACATGCTCAAACTAGCATCGCTAGCACGCTGTTGTTCTGTACGTATACGCGACATTTCGGTATGCTAACATCGCTAAAATGCAACATGTGGATGGAAACGCTTGTTTTTTGTCCTGTTTTAATTACAACGTTCAGCTAATGTCAAGCTAAGCAGGCTAACAAGCTCCTTCATGTTGTCTTAGTTAGCTGCTAATAGCAACCCATTGCTTTTTAAGCTAAGTGCTAAAACCTTGACGCCTACACGCTAACATTTAGCAGCTAGTATGTTTATCATGTTAGCAGGAGGAGCTCCAGGTTGTTTGTGTCGATAAAGTTCATTCAGAGAAAGAAAAACGACACCTCGGAGGCTGAGGAGGCGCTCAGGAGGGTTTGGTTTGACCTTTTGACCCCATGATGTCATAACCTCCGCCCTGATCCTCTGCAGCGGTGTGTGTGTGTGTGTGTGTGTGTGTTTGTGTGTGTGTGTTTGTGTGCTAGCTTAAACATTCACACATCACCAACAAAACATGCGAGAGCGGAGACGTTAAACGGATGATAAATGGAAGCCATATGGACGCCTCCCTCCGCGCCGGTTCAAACCGGACTCATCCCGCTGCCAGAAGGGGCGTGGCTCTCCTCATCTTCGTCCTCACTCTAACCAGCAACCTCCTCAGGCCCAGAACGTCTCGTGACCCGTTTGTTTCTCTTCCGGTTCCACTTCCAGGTTCTTGTGGTCGTTTGCTGGCTCAGATCGAGACTCCACCCTCCCGTTATGCCCCGCCCCCCAGCGTAGAATAGTGTGCTCTGTCTCTTTAAGAATAGCTAAACTGACCCAGAACATCGCCACCTGCAGGTCAGGAGGACTAACCGCTCTACCGTGGAGGTGGCGTCGAGGGCGGAGCCACCCGCTGACTGTTTGCTCTCTCAAAACCCAACCTCTCATTTACTGCTAAGCTAAGCTAAAGCAATCAACAAAATGTTAGCATACTAATGGTAAGAAGGTCAAAGCTAACACTGCTAACGTGTAGTAGAAGTCCTGTTTACCATGTTCATAATTTAAGTTTAGCCTGTTAGCATGCTAGCAATAGCTGACAAGTCGTCTATTGTAAGCATGCTAACAACTGTTAGCAACAATTGTCTGCATAATACTCACAAACATGGTCAAATTCAAGACTGCAGGAGTCCCCTTTGCTAAGGTCATCACCTGTGTTAGCCTGTCAGCATGCTAATTGGGTTTAGCCTGTTAGCATGCTAATCCCTAGTAAATACTGTGGTTTTAGTGACATGTGATTCGCTGTCACGTCCTAAAATGCCACGCCTCCATCACAGCTGACGGTCAAACAGGGCGTGGATGATTCACAGACGCTCCACACATTTACCCATAAGTCCCAGCAGCAAGCACCTGGCACAGGTGAGGACATTTGAACTTACAGACTCTGAATCCCGGGTCGTGGGCGTCGTCCCTCCTTGCCCCTCCCTCGCCGCCGCTGAACACGGTGGTCACGTTGCCCCGCTCGCAGTAGTTGACGCATCGCCCCTGGCTGCAGCGCACCTTGCAGATGGTGGGCGTGAACATCACCTGGATACTCCCCCCTCCTCCTGGCGCCGCCGCCGCCGCCGCCTGACCATCAGCTGGTGGAGGAGAGATGAAGACGATGAAGACGGCGGACAGAAACACGCCGAGGCGAGGCTGCAGCATTTCACTCGGCGTTGGCGATCAGAGTTTGTGAGCGAGTTGAAGCATCGTCGCAACTCCCAGAATCCTCGCCCTCGCTCGCCCCCCCCTCTCTCTCTCTTGCTAAAAGTTTAGCGTCGCAGGAAAAAAGGAGGGAGGGAAGGAAGGAAGGAAGAGAAAAACAAACGGGTGCTTCCCCCCCTCCCTCGCCGTTTCCCCTTAAATCACATGTGTGTGAGCAGGCGAGCGAGAGAGATAATTGGAAGCAGTGTGCAGCGCCGGGCCGCATTCCAAACCAAATGTTTAGCAGGGATCCGATCCACGGAGAGAGAGGGAGCATCTCCTCTCCATCATCTCTCAACGCGCTAACAGGAAGTTGGTGTCGACGATGAAACCCGCCGGGAGTGTTAGCGCTCCAGCTAAAAGTGGCTAACGAGCGCCGCCGTACGTTACCGACGCTAACATGTCGTCATGGTTACAGAGCACCAGTTAATGTCGACCGTTTAGACTTAAACCTAATCTCTTGCTGTAATTTCATTGGTTGAACTAACAGAGGTGGGCGGAGCTAACTCATTTTAATAGTTTGTTGCTAATATTTGACTTTGATAATTGCAACATTATCTTAAAACGTTCACAAATGCTGGAAACAAATGAACAAATCCTGACTCCGCCCCTTCGGAGTGTGCTAATGTAGCTACGCTCCGTTAGCTTCAGCCTTTCCTTTAGCAGCGAGTGTGGGCGTAGCAGCAGGTACTTTTGTCCAGAACGGTTCCAGAACACGAAGCTTATCGTGAATGTTTTCCCCCTGGGGGGGGCGGGGCAGGGGGGCAGGGCCCTACCTAGAGGGCAGTGGGGCGTTCTGGTGGAATAGAGGCTGCTTGTTTCTGCTGCTGTTTGTCTATGAGCTCATGTCTGACTGACGGTGAGCTCACATCCAAGTTTTGTTATTTCTAAACACACCAGGAAGCAACGCGCGAGGGATTAGGCCACGCCCCCCGCCAGGATCGGGAATAAAGTCGGAAAAAAATAAAAATAAACACCAATGATAGGAAACGAGATGATTTAGCATTTGGCTTTAGCAACACTTGGGTTGACAAAGTAACATTATTAGGTTAAAGTTAGCGCAATCAGTAAAAATGTTTTTTAATTAAAATTAAAAAATAAATAAAAAAATGTTAAAAAATCAAATAAAAATAAAACAAAATAAATAACGAAATTAAAATAAATTCAAACAGTAACAAAAACAAACCTGGTATAACTGACAGACTCCACTTCACCTATTAGCTTTAGCTTCTGTTCATTAGCATCAGTGTGGCCTGAGAACACACACCTCAACGTGTTAGCATGATCACAAACCTGCTAGCTTCACGTCTGTTAGCAGCAGAAAGAACTCTTTGCCCTCAGTCTGAATGACCTGTTAGCCTGTTAGCATTAGCCGGAGCCTCCGCGTCATGTGTTCCAGGAGCGCTTCCATCAACACCTCTGGCTGAAGCCAGCGCTGAACAATCACAGGAACTGTTTACCGCGCTAATCTGACGGATCAAGGCTGGACCGCTTGACGCTAGCGCGCACCTTATCCGACGTTCACACGGTCCGGTCCAGGAATTCCATCTCCATTAAATCACCGCCGGCTGCTTTGTTCCAACAATGTGAGGCTAACAGACGCGACCCGCTAGCGACGCGTTTATCTCCTCCACCATATCAGCTCCATGCGTTTATCGCCCATAATAATAACCCACAGGACGCGGAATGTAAGTTACAGGGTGTTAGCATGTCCAAACATGGGCGTAGCATCCAGCTAACACACATAAAGCTCAGGTATTAGCTTTATATACTTAAAAAAATCATAAACACGAGTAATAGAAATTAATTTACTTTACCTTTCCTAAGCTAGCTTGTTTTTTCCGCTAACCATTTCCAATTCAAACCGTTAAGCTTCAGCACATGTTAGCTAGCTAACAAGTGAGTACGCTACTTAAGTGTACTCGCTTAGCATGCTAGCTTAGCATTCTAGTGTACTCACAATAGCATGTTAACATGCTATTGCTAATGCATTTGATGTTAGCATGTGATGCTAAGTATGATACTTTCCAGGTGTGATGTGGGCGGGACTAACCGGTGGGCGTGGCGAAGTAGACGGTGTACTGGCCGTTCTGGGTGTGGAAAGTCTTCAACATGGTTAATGATGATGATGATGATGGCAGTGATGAAGGTGAGGGTTTAGACAAGGGGGGGGTGGAGCTAGCCAGCTGGAGTTTCTTCCTCTCCCTCTCGACGTGCTTCATCAGCAGGACGGCCATCTTGTCTCCTCTACCTCGCGGCGACAGGTTCTTCCTCAGCAGGACGGCCTGAGCCTCCCTCAAGCTGGAACACACACACACACACACACACACACACACACACACACACACACACACACACACGCGCGTTCGGGTTCACGTCCCATTCAGGACCAAAGCACAAATGGAAGACACACCCCTCTGATGGGAGGAGATTCAAAAGAATGCCAACGCTAACGTCAACACGCGACTTTAGCTTCCTGCTACTCTGTACAAGAAACCCACATTTATTGTATTTGAGACGCTATAAAGAAACGCTAACACTAGCATCAGCATTAGCGAACTGAAGCCATGGATCACTAATTTTTAGAAACGTTATAATTTAAACATTCAAATATTATTCTGAGTTTCATGGCTAAGAAGGCTAAAACAGAGCTAACAGCTAAAAACTGGTAAAAAGCTTGAGTTAGCATGAATAATACCTATTTGTTGCATTCTAAGGTTAGCATGTGAACCTGAGCTAACTGCTAGTGCTGACGCTATGAATGTTAAACAGATTTGATTGGTCACAAGAGAAATTCGTTAGCGTGTAATCCGTTTGCTAGCCAAGCAGGCTAATTCATCAAGCAAACCAACATGGATTTTAGCATGTTAGCATTTAGTCATGTTTCCACCATACAAGTATAGCACTGATTAGCAAAGGTTAGCATCCTGCAGGAACCACTGGAAACGTACTAGCATACTGTCATCTGCAGCCATTTCGAAGAAACTACATTTCCCAGAATCCCCCTCCCATCCTCAAACCAGCTCCCTGTGGTCATTTTTCCCACAGCCTGTCTCGACCCTGGCTCTGACCTCTGACCCCTGCTTTCCACGACCTCCGACCTTCATGTCTTTAATCAGAGGTTTCCACGGTAACCTGAAGAGTGTGCATCACTGGGACAATGGCTCCACCTGCTGGCCTGACACAGAACTGCAGGCACTTCCTGTGTGTTACTGATCAGCTGATCAGGTATTGATTACCTCAGCAGCGGCTTGGCTGCTCTCCTGCTCTTCACCTCCTCCTCCTCCTTCTCCTCTTCCCCCCTCTTCGTCTTGGTTCTCCTGGCGACGCCATCAGGACCAGGATGATGGCGCTCCGAGGGAAGCCTGGGGGCCTCCAGAGGGCTGATGAGAGGGGTGTGGCTCCAGGGCGGGACACTGGTGGGACGGGTGGAAGACAGCGGCCGTCCCGACGGAGGAGTCGTCATCGCTGGGACGACCTCGCAGCGGTAACCGTGGAAACCTCGTCGACACACGCAACGGTTGGGCTGGCGACATGACACGTCATCATGGCAACGAGGAAGACATCTGGCTACAGCAGGAGTGGAGACAAGGAGACGAGGAGACGAGGAGAGGAGGATATAAGAACAGATGAACAACCAGGCTCCCATAGCAACCGCTGATGGACACGTTGTCATAGCAACGCTAAAGACTGACATGTCCGCTGGTGCGTTAGCAGACAGCTAAAGGCTACACGGGTGTGGACATTGGCTTTCATGCTAGCATGCTAACTAAAAAGTGCTAGCAGTGTGGGCAAGGGAGGAGGTCAAAGGTCATGCACCAGGAGGACCTCTGGAGAGGGGGGGGGAGCTTTGGAACAGCTTTCTCCTCTCGGGACAATGTGACCACATAGAGCTTTAGTGGGTGCAGGGGGCGGGGCCGTGAGGGGGCGGGGCTCTGGGGGTAATCTGCTTCATTCACTAGCCGGGGTTTAATCCCAACCTGAAAGAGACCATTTAGATCAGTGACCCCGGGGGCGGGGTCAGATTATTATGGCCGTCGGACCAGCAGAGGCAGGAGGATATTATTATCGATTATTGATCGGATCGATCTGATTGGTTGGTTAACTCACCTGTTGAACTGGGTTTACTTCCTGGTTCCATCCGTCTGGTGCAGCGTCTGCTTTTAGGCGACTGCGTCCATCCGGCGCAGCAGCAGACGAGACTCCTGCAGGTGGAGAGCGACCCGTTATCAACCAATCAGAGCGCACGACTCATTATCGACCATTATTGATTCAATCAGAGAGAACAGGAAACAAAGAATCTACAATTGATCATCAAACTTCACTTCCTCCTGACGGTGTCTGCACACGGGCCTCCGCCCCTCGGCATTATGGGAAACAGAATCAATTAGCAAATCAACGCCAGACGAGACATGAAAGAGGCTTCGCAGCGGCGTGTCACAGGAAGTGTGTGTGTGTGTGTGTGTGTGTGGGTGTGAGGAGCGCCGGCTGGTCGGTAAACGTTACCCGGCCCGGCGTCTACTTCAGGAACGCTCCGACATTCCAGCGCCGGACGGACGGACAGACGGACGCATCCGACGCGTCCGATCCACGTCCGATTCACCGACGGTGTGGACACAAGGATTTAATCATTACTCACAGGGAGACGCCTGTATTGTGTCAGGAGGCCCCACACACACACACACACACACACACACACACACACACACACACACACACACACACACACACACACACACACGGTCGACACTATTTATCGTTTTTTTTTGTCTTTCTAAGCTAACAGAACGCAGCCCTGTTAGTGGTGCACAGTTACCATGGTTACGGCGGCGTTTGGAGGTATATTCTGGGAGTTTTATTACGTTTATCAGTAAACATCGTCAGAGTAAACAAATATTGACACTAGCTGACAAACGGTCAGGTGGTCACATGGTCAAAGCGCCCGGCCAATCAGCATCCAGCTGTTTACCGACCTCCACGTGTTTTTGTGTTGTGAGCGAACAGAACCGCGTCTGTTCTCTCTGATGGAGCGCCAGAAGCAGAATGGCGTTGGTGTTTGACCCCGCCCCCAACGACACCTTCATCTTCATCTTCAAACAAAATACCCCCCCGGCCCCCTCTGACCCCCCCCACCCACAGGAACACCGACACGTCTGTCCCGGGTCAGGAAACACAACCGATCCTTGTTGTAGCTAGCGGCTGGCTGCTAGCTACAGCGATGGGGCTCCGCCCACTTCGACTGTCACACCTGATGAACTGTGGATCAGAGGGGGGAGGGGCTTCCCCCCAGAACCAGATCTGATCCGGACAGATCCGGTCGTGGTGAAGGACCCGTGTGTGTGTGTGTGTGTGTGGGTATCAGTGTGTGTGTGTGTGTGTGTGTGTGTGTGTCTGTGTGTGTCTGTGTGAGTGTGTGTGCTTGAGTGTTTGTGTGTGTGTGTGTGTGTGTGTGTGTGTGTGTGTGTGTCTGTGTGTGTCTATGTGAGTGTGTGTGCTTGAGTGTTTGTGTGTGTGTGTGTGTGTGTGTGTGTGTGTGTGTGTGTGTGTGTGTGTGTGTGTGTGTGTGTGTGTGTGAAAACAGTCGAACAGGAACTCCAAATGGACTCATTCACCTTTTTAACACTCCTACAAACAGACTGTGTGCTTCACACACACACACACACACACACACACACACACACACACACACACACACAAACACTATAAACTCTACCAGTTCACAGGGTTTAGGATTAGTGTGATTTAATGTGTGTGTGTGTGTGTGTGTGTGTGTGTGTGTGTGTGTGTGTGTGTGTGTGTGTGTTGACTTTGCATCCATCACTTGACCGTCTTGACTTGTACTTGAGGCTGGTCACACACACACACACACACACACACACACACACACACACACACACACACACACACACACACACACACACACACACACACACACACACACACACACACACACACACACACAGAATTTCACACATTCCCAGCCGTCTGCAGCCAGACACACCTGACAGATGCTGATTGGCTGGAAGCCTGGGGGTCACACCCGCCCAACTCACGAACCGGATCCCGTTCGGGTCAAGAAGGTTCGGTCACCCCCCCCCACCCCAGCCGTCCAATCACAGACAGGAATCATTGGCCACCATCACCTGCGTGACGTCATGAAGGAGGAGGAGCTACAACCTATCTAGGAACAGGAATGTGCTAAATTTTCCAAAAATCATTCTGCGCTCCTATTGGTTGCCGTGGCAGCATCATAAATGACATCACAGTGTTCAGGTACGTCATCACTGATCAATACGTCATCATTCAACAAACTAGTCTCGTGCTAAAGCCTTCCAGACCGGACTGAAACGCGGGAGGACATCCGGTGTGACCCTCCGGTTCCGTTTCTCACCCGTCCGCCGGTCCGCCGGTGCTCTGCCTCCTCCGGGCCGCCCGCACGCCTCCCTCCTCCCGGGCGGAAGGATGCTGCGCCGCGGGGTGAAGACCCAGAACCCATCCGGTGCAGACGAACCAGAGCCAGACCCGCATGTCGGACCGGAAACGCGTCAGATTAACGACAAATTAAAAGTCTGGAAGTTTCATGGCGCGCGCCTGAAGTTTCAGCGCGTCGCTCATCACTGAGGGTCAGACACCTCCGGCCGGCCGCCCGATGCTGCTGCCAGCCAATGGGAGGCGAGGACAGCTGCTCCGCTCCGATTGGCTCAAAGTAGGAGAGCACGCCAGTGGCCAATGAGGACCCCGGAAGGAGGAGCGGAAGCCGGGAAACGTTCAATAATATTTTTAATTATTTGGTTGTTTTCCAGTTTTAAAATTCTGACGGATTAAAAATCTTTTCAAAAGGAAATAATTCTCCTCTGATCTTAATAAATTAATTTACTGTAATTATTTTTTAAAATAAAAAAAATATTGACGCAATTTCTCTCCTGAGGCTAAATAAGACTTGACGTCAAAAACGGGATTTAAACACTTTTTCATTGATTGTGGAACAAATTTAACGTTATAAAAATAGAATACGGCAGCAAATCTGAGTTATAAATCGAAACTCACGTTTCATTTTTGTTGTCCATTTCCTTTCGGTGCTCTTATTTTGAAGGCGGCAACCGGAAAAACTCCCGTTCCGGCTCTTTTGACTCTAAAGTTAGTCGCTAAAGCGAAGCCGTTCTACAGAGGGATCAAATGTCAACGTATCCCGGTTAAAATAAATAAACCAAACATCAGACTGATGTGATCGGACCGGCTGGTCGACAGTTAGTGGCTGACAATCATAACTCCTTTATTTTTTGTGTTTCCTGTCGTTGCTCTTATTTTGAAGGCTATAACCGGAAAGGCTCCGTGTCGCTAGCTTGATGCTAAAGTTCGGTGATAAAGCGGATCCGTTCCACCGATGGATACAACATCAACGTATCCCGGTTAAAATAAATGAACCGAACGTCGGACTGTTGTGATTGGACCGTTTGTTTAGGACACAGCTAGCATTTAGCATTTAGCTCCGTTAAAGGCACACTTTGAACTGTACGCAGAGGTCCAACTCTGTTAGCCATCTAGTTAGCACGGGAGCTAACAGCACTATGGATCTCTTTGATGATCTTCCGGAACCGAAACAACCCCCCGGTGAGTTTAAATAAATACATGCACTTAAAAAAATAAAAAAAATAAAAGCAGTTTAAACAGCCATGCTAACCCTGCATGGTTAGCATGGAGCAGCTAACTGTTAGCTTCAGAGCAGGTGTGTGGATTTATAACAGGATCAGAGGGTCGGAATAGAAATTAGACAAGAAATCAAAGATAAAACGTGTAAAATGTTGTTTTTTTTAATTAAAAATGGAGAAAGGTGGTTTTTCTCGTCAGCCTGTGTTTGATTTGATTCTGTTCAGTTTCAGCAGCTCTACCGCCCACCAGAGAAGAAGAAGAGGAGGAGGAGGAGGAGGAGGAGGAGTCCCTGAAGCGGAAACAGGAGCATCGTGAGGAGGACGATGAAGATCGGGGGGAGATCAAGAAAGTTTGCAAAGAAGGTTTTCAGCACTCCCCCCACAATGTTTGTTTGCCTTTTTCCTCTCATCCCAGCGCAGATTAAAACATGACGCGTAGCGACGAGGTGGACTGACGTGTGCGTTTGTCTGCAGGGGTCCCGGTGCTGCGAGGCTACGTGGCGGCGAGGCGTGGCGAGCGGGACGAGATGCAGGACGCTCACGTGTTGCAGCCGGACATGAGCGGGTTTCTGTCGGCGCCACCTCGACATGCGTAAGATGGTCGGGTCGACGGACGCCCCGGCGGGAAGCCGGTGGAACGTCTGACGGTTTGCGTGTCCTCCGCAGGTCTCGTGTGTCCTACTTCGCCGTGTTCGATGGTCACGGTGGAGCACGAGCGTCGCAATTTGCAGCGGAGCATCTTCATCAGAACCTGGGGAAGAAGTTCCCCAGCGGTGAGCTCTTAGAGCGGGGCGTCCTCGCCGTCGCCGATGAGGTCGCCGGCGTTGACGCGTCGTCTTCTTTTCCAGGAAAAGCGGAGAACGTGGACGCACTGATTAGGAAGTGTCTTGTGGACACGTTCCGACAGACGGATGAAGACTTCCTGAAGAAAGCGTCCAGCCAGTAAGTTCACAGGGAGTCCGACCTGAACGTGTGATTGGTCGAGAGCGACCCGAGGGGAGGAGCTAACCCGGCGTCCTCTCTGCTGCCGAACAGGAAGCCGGCGTGGAAGGACGGCTCGACGGCGACCTGCATGCTGGCGGTGGACGACGTGGTTTACGTGGCCAACCTGGGGGACAGCAGGGTAAGACTGGGGGGTCAGCTCAGAACCAGAAGCAGGTCTCAGGCCGACTCCTAACGCCGTGCCTCCGTTTCCAGGCGGTGCTGTGTCGGACGGAGGCGCCGGGGGGCGGGGCCGGACACAGGAAGTGGATGACGCTGGCGCTCAGCAAAGAACACAACCCGACCATCTACGAGGAGAGGATGAGGATCCAGAGGGCGGGAGGCACCGTCAGGTGGGACCATCAGGCTCCTCCTCCTGGGGGCGGGGATTATTCCAGTTCCGTTAGGTTCCTGTGGGGTGAAATAAACGTCGGTTTCTGTCGGTTGCAGGGACGGTCGGGTGCTGGGGGTCCTGGAGGTGTCGCGCTCCATCGGTGACGGGCAGTACAAACGCTGTGGCGTCATCTCCACCCCCAACCTGAAGAGGTGCCAGCTCACAGCCAATGACAGGCAAGCATTGTGCTAATGGGCTAGCGGCTAACGCGAATGCTAGGTCTTTAACCTCAGGAGAAGAATCAGAGACTCAAAGATGCAGTGATTGGATGTAAATGTGAAGCCAGGGCTAATTAGCTTAGCATCTAGACAGGTGGAACTGCTAGCCTGGCTCTGTCCAATAGGAACCCAGCGGCGCTAGAGCTCACGGTTGCTCCTCCTCTTCCTCTGCAGGTTCATCATCCTGGCCTGTGACGGTCTGTTCAAAGTCTTCTCTGCTGATGAGGCGGTGAAGTTTGTTCTCGGCGTTCTGCAGGTTTGTTTGTTCATTTACATCCTGGTCAGTAAAGGCTCCGCCCACACGCTCCTATGATGCTCCACCCAATCAAACGATCAGAACCAGAAATATAAATAGATCCGAGCCAAAGCTTTACTACTGAACTTAGTTACTGGCCAAAGCATCATGGGAAGTGTAGTGTAGAGCGAGCGACAGATCAGGTGGAATAACAATATTATACAATTTATTATACAATTTCCTCCGGGATTAATTAAGTATCTATATCTATCTAACGTCCTGTCCTGTTCCACAGGAGGAGGGGAGCAAGGAGGAGGAGGGGCAGAGGTATGATGCTGCCTGCCAGCGATTGGCCACGGAGGCGGTGAGGCGGGGCTGCGCCGACAACGTCACCGTCATCCTGGTGTCCGTCGGATTCGATCGCAGCTCGTCTGTTTCACAATAAAAGTCTTCTGCTGGTCTCTGCTGTCGCTGTGATTTAACGGTTCATCACCACGAGGGGAAAACGACCGTAGATGCTACCCTAATGCTCTGATAAGTGTCGTTTAATCTCAGATTAGCAGTTAAAATATAAACTCTAATTTCATTGATCACTGGGGAATTTCAACGCAACATAGAAAGTGATTTGATTTCTACATACAGGTGAACCTTGACTTGTCGATCATACTTTGGTTTTCCAAAGAAAAATACACGGAAAAATAAACAAGTTTACCTCATTTTCCTTCTTTGCGACTGACACAAATACTTGAATCATAAAATCGCTAGATAACTATGTTACTGTACAATATATCAGAATAAAACAAAATGAGAAGCAGCAGCTGAAAGAGCTGGAGACATTTTTTCTGTACACTATATTGAAATGTAAAAAAAAATTTTTTATTCATCTTAAAATATTAATATTAACCAAATATTAAAATACATTTGTTAATAAAGTTCAGTACAGAACTAGGAATGGTTATCTACAGTTTAGCCTGGAGTTCATTCAACTTATGTCTCCTGGAACTGATTAACAACGTAAATCAAGGTGTCAAATTATATTTATATTTTAAAAATTATACTGTATTTAAATACTTTAATTTATTTTTAAAATTTATATGTACATAAAAACATATCTTTAAAATTCTATATTTGAATTAGAATTTAAAATTCTTCTCAGTTTCTGTATCCAGTACTGTATATACTGTATACAATCGTATTGATGCTTTTGCAAGTAAACCACCTGCAGTCCCACTCCTGACCGAAGGGCGTCGCCGTCGGGACAAGCAGCGACCCGGAAGTGTGGCGGAAGCAGCGTCTGGACCTCAGCCGTCCCACACAGGCGGAGTATCTCCGGCAGCAGCAGCGGGATGCTCCGACAGCTGCTGGGCTCCAACACCAAGAACAAACGTCCTGTCGTCATTTCCTAACGCCGCGCGGGAACCCACCTGACCGGAAGGGGCGCGCGCACCGGGCGGAATCGATCGCGCGCGTGCGGAACTCCCGGTTCCAGTCTGAGGTAATGGTTTGTTTTCCCTGAAGAGTGACGTCATCATCAGAGACGCTCCGCTGGATGAAAGACACGCCCCTGGTCGCTGCTAAGCTAACAGGCTAACCGCATCGATAAAGTTTGAATAACTTTATCAACACCTGGGCGCGTGAACACAACAATCATGGAGCCGCTGCTCGACTTTGAGGAGTGTCTGGAGGACTCACCTCACTTCAGGTAAGGCGCGCGCTCACCCAGCATCTCCGACGCGCGCGTGCGCAGAACGCCCCTCTGACGCTGCCCCGCCCCCTTCAGGCTGAAGCTGGAGCGGTTCGAAGATGACGTCACGGAGCTGGAAACTCACCTGGACAAGGTATTTAATGACGTGTGGGGGGCGTGGCCTTTGCAGCTGTAAGAGACGCGTCATCCAGTCTTCATCTGATTGGTCTGCGTTCTGTCTCCAACCAATCAGGTGATGAGGCTGTGTGGTAACATGGTGGAGGCGGGGCAAGCATATAGCGCAGCCAATCAGGAGCTGCTGAACGGCTTGGCTGAGATCTCCACGCGCCACGAGAAGGATGATGTCATCAGGGTGAGTTGGTGCTAATGCTACACATAGCTTTAGCATTAGTGATGCTAACTCGACATATAGCATTAGCATACTGCAGCTGTTAGCAATTCATCGCTAACACCAATGGAAATGGTAACCTACAGACGCTGGCCTCTGACTGGTCCTGCAGCGCCACCAGGAGGCGTGGCTTCAGGCTAAACAAAGCTAACGTTTTGATGCTCCCCTCACTTCCTGGAGGAGACTTCCTGTTTGTCACTGACTTCCTGTTTCCCTCCCTTCAGAACTGTTGGAACCAGTTGAACCAGGGGCTGCAGGAGCTGGTCGGCTTCCACACGGTGAGCACACACACACACACACACACACACACACACACACACACACACGCACACACTGATCATGTGACCTCCTCCTCAGATGCTATTGGATCAGACCCAGAGGTCCCTCCTCCAGCAGCTGAACGCCCTCAGTGTGCAGTAGGTCCCCCCCGTCGGCCAATCAGTGCCTCCCTGCTGTTCTGGTTTCTACTTCCTGTGGCTGTTGGCTCTTCCAGGTTCCGCCCCCCGCTGCTGGAGACCCGGCGGGCGTTCCTCCGGATCGGGGGGGACGTGGAGGCGGCGGCGCTGAGGAACGCTCAGGCGCCGCGCCACAAGGTCGCCGACGCTGAGCGGGCGAGTCACGTGCTGCTCGCCACCAGGAAGTGCTTCCAGCACTTCGCCCTGGACTACTGTCTGCAGGTACACCCGCCGCCGCCACGCCTGTAGGGCGCCGCAGGGGGGGGGGGACCGTGTCTCAACACCCAACGCTGCCCTCTTGTGTTCCAGCTCAACGCCTTCAGGACGCAGCAGCGGGTCGACGTCCTGAACGCCGTCAGTCCCACAAACGCACCGCAGTGACGGCTCGCCGGCCGCCATGTCGCTCACAGGTGTGTGTGTGTGTGTGTGTGTGTGTGTGTGTGTGTGTGTGCAGGTGCTCTCCTTTGTCCACGCCCACTTCACCTTCTTCCACCAAGGCTTCGACCTCCTGAGGGACCTGGAGCCCACCCTGAGGATCATGGGAACGCAGGTGAGCAGTGGGTGTGTCCTCCAGGTGAGGGGGGCGGGGCGATGTCTGACCGTCCTCTTACTGACCTCAGGTGACCCGGGCGGCGGCGGACGTGGTGGCGAAGCGTAAAGACCTGGAGAGCCGACACCAGCTGGTCCAGCAGAGGGTGAGACCCCGATGCTAACCTTTAGCATCACTAAGCATCACTGAAAGGCGGAGCTTAACAAGCGCTGTGCGTCCAGGCTACCGGAGAGCCGCCGCTGGGCCGTTGCCCCGGCGACGATGACATCATCCACGGCTTCCTGTTCAAACGCTCCAGGAGGAAGTCCAGCACCTGGAGGCGGGGCTGGTTCTCCGTCCGCCACAACCAGCTGCTGTACAGGAAGTCCCACAAGGTACGACCTCTGACCCCCCGGGAGCCACTTGAGCGTCGCCGTGGCAACCGGGAGGCTGACTCCTGTCCCCGACCCGCAGGAGGAGGACCTGGTTCTGTTCGACGACCTCCGGCTGTGTGCCGTCAAGCCTCTAGAGGGCGCCGAGCGCCGCTTCTGCTGGGAGCTGCTGTCGGTCCACAAGTCAGTCATCCCACCGCTCGTACCACCGCTCGTACGACCGCTCGTACGTCCGTTCATCCCACCGCTCGTACCACCGCTCGTACCACCGCTCGTACGACCGCTCGTACGACCGTTCATCCCACCGCTCATCCAACTGTTCACCCGACCGTTCATCCGTCTGTCCGCTGCGAGCTGATTGGTTCCCTCCTCCAGGCGCTGCCTCCTTCAGGCCGACTCGGAGCAGCTGAGGGGGGCGTGGCTCGCCGCCCTGCGGGGGAGCATCGACCTCGCCTACAGACAGAAGGGCGACGCCCACAACCCCACCCAGGTGGGTTCAGGCGTCACATGATCAGATGACCATCAGGAGCAAAGACGCTTCTGACCTGATCGTTCCCGTGCAGACAACAGAGCTCCTCCCCCCTCTCGAGGGCGGGCCCTCCTCCCCGGCCCCTCCCACTCAGAAGGCCCCGGCGCTGGGCGTGGCCCTCAGGGGCCCCGGGAACCGCCTGTGCTGCGACTGTGGGGAGGCGGAGCCTCGCTGGGCCTCCGTCAACCTGGGAGTCACCGTGTGCATCGAGTGCTCCGGGATACACAGGTACCGTCGCCACGGCAACGCCACGCTACAGCCACGCCCAGTGTTACCCAGAATGCACTCTGCCTCTGTTTCGTTTTCCCAGGAGTCTCGGCGTTCACCTGTCAAAGGTGAGGTCACTCACTCTGGACTCATGGGAGGCCGAACAGCTGAAGGTAACACACACACACACACACACACACACACACACACACACACACACACACACACACACACACACACACACCCTGACATCAGGTCTCCTTCAGCTGCTGTGCATTCTGGGAAACGACGTCATGAACCGGATCTACGAGGCCAGGTGTTCAGAGGAGGGGCGTGTCAAGCCCCGCCCCCACAGCCCGAGGTTGGTCCTGCCCCCTGATGTTGTGGGCGTGGCCTAGCCGCATACATTAACGGGTTTTCCCTCCAGGGCCGATAAGGAGGCGTGGATCAGGGACAAATACGTAGACAGGAGATTCGTCGTCGTCGGGGGCGGAGCCAGTAAGTCCCTGAGGGTGTTAGTCTCCTCCCACCTCCTGTTTTGTGTCACACTGTCGTTCTGTTTCAGTTGCCGGGGGCGACGCCGTCGGACTGCGTCTGTACCGGGCCTCGCTGGCGGGGGATCTGCCTGCCATGGCGGTGGCGCTGGCCGAGGGGGCGGAGCTAAACAGGAGCGTGGCAGAGGAGGAGGGACGGACGGCGCTGATCGGAGCCGCCGTGGGGGTGAGGGGGCGGTCCGGTGGGCGTGTCCTGTCGTTGTTGTTGTTGTTGACGTGTGGTCTGCTGTTCCACCACCAGGGGTCGCTGTCCGCCTGCGAGTTCCTGCTGCTGAACGGCGCCAACGTCAACCACCGCGACCGCACGGGGCGGGGCGCGCTGCACGCCGCCGCCGCCGCCGGACACACTGGGTAAGGACACGCCCACGCCGATACGGCCCCGCCCACCGGCGCTGCTGACTCTCATTGGCCTCCGCAGGCAGGTGTGTCTGCTGCTGAGGCGAGGAGCCAATCAGTACGCGGCGGACGAGAGGGGGCAGGACCCGCTAGCCATCGCCGTGGAAACCGCCAACGCTGACATCGTCACGCTGTGAGTTCACCTGCGCCCCGCCCCTCCACGCCGGGTGGAAGCTTCTGATTGGACGCTGGCCGTGCTAATGCTAGCTGAGCGCTACTTCCTGTCTGTCGTCACGTTTCAGGCTCCGGATGGCGAGGATGAACGAGGAGATGAGGGACGCAGAGGGGGGGTTCGGCGCTGCCGGTGGGTACACGCCCCCCTCTTCCTCTTCCTCCTCTTCCTCTTCCTCTAAACCCACTTCCTGTCTTCAGGCGACGACGAGACGTTTCAGGAAATCTTCCGTGACTTCAGCGACATGGCGTCACATGACCCCGAGAGGCTGAGCAGACGACAGTTCAGCCGCGGAGGAGAGGAAGAGGAGGAGGAGGAAGGAGGAGGAGCCTCAGCGAACGCTAATGAACGTTTCTGAATGTGTTTTTAACCCAAACATTTGAAAAGGTCATTTCTGTCCCCGTGTGTGTGTGTGTGTGTGTGTGTGTGTGTGTGTGTGTGTGTGTGTGTGTGTGTGTGTGTGTGTGTGTGTGTGTGTGTGTGTGTGTGTGTGTGTGTGTGTGTGTGTGGTGGTGGGAGGCGGGGCATTTCAAAGGCATTTCATAAATTATCAAGTTAGCTCAGAGGCTACATAAGCAGAATAAAATTGTGTAAATAAAGTTTTTCAAATATGTGATTTCCAAACACTTGATGTTTCGTGTCATGAAACCCCCCCTCGGCGTTGCTATGGTAACGATTTTTGATGCCGGAAAACGAGACTTGGGACCACAGGAAATGACCCAGGATGTGTTGAAAGAACTCAAGGTGAGCGTCACCATGGAAACAACTTTGGGTGGAGCTACAGTTTAATCAGATTTCAGATGGGCGGAGCTCCTCATAAACAGACGGAGCAGATGAACATTGGTTTACATCATTAATCAGTTCCAGGAAACGTTAGAATTAAAAAATACACATAATTAATTTAAAATACACATAATTTAAATATATAATTTTAAAAGTATACGAGTTTACGTACATATAAATCTAAAAATATATAATTTAAACTATTTACACAGTATAATTTTAAAAATTAAATTATATACTACATATAAATACATATTGAACACCTTGATATACGACGTTAACTAGTTCCAGGAGACATAATTTAAATCAACTGGTCTCCAGACTAAACTGTAGATAACCTCAGTTCAGTTCAGAAAATTATTAATGAATATATTTCAATAATATGTGGTTCATATGAATCTATTTTAAGCTGACAATTACATTTTATTTTTTAATATAGTACAGAAAAAACGTCTCGTCTTCAGCTGCTTCTTCCTCATTGTGGGTCACGGGGGTTGCTACGGGCTAATAGTATGATATATGTTTTATTCTGATTTATTGTACAGTAACATTTATTTTTCCGTGTATTTTTTTTAAACCGACATAATCGAGAACGACGTAACAAAACGACATAAACCCGAGGTTGACCTGTAGTGATGGCTGATCCCCTGCAGGTGGCAGCAGCCTGCCTTTGGATGAGAGATGAACATGTCTTATAATAGATACCGTATTGGCCCGAATATAAGACGGTGTTTTTTGCATTAAAATAAGACCAAAAAAGTGGGTGTGGTCTAATGATCAGGGTCGTCTTATAATCAGGCCAATACGGTATCTATTATTCATAATAGTTATCTATTAGAAGTTGTCATTCAAGGAATGTTGTGGTAGTTTGGGGAGACAGTGTCACGAGTGTGAGTAGAGACGACCCCCGTGACCCCCCAGTGAGGAAGGAGTGGATAAGAAGATGAATGAATGAATGAACCTCTGTTCAGACGTTTGAGGTGTCGCTAAAGCATTAGCATCAAAATCAGACTTGGTTATACTAACAAAAGTTAACACAGTTTAACCAGTTATAGTTAGTTAAGTTATAATTAGTTAAGTTATGATTAGTTTAGCTATATTTAGTTTAGTTATATTTAGTGTTGACGTTTCTACTGACGTTCAGTCAAGGGTTTCTCTTACCTCGTTTTTTTAGCAGTCAGATGAAGGTCACGACCCCTGTCAGGAGTTTATCCATTAGTTCTGACTTGTCTCCACCTCCCAGCATGCAATGCAGCTGCTCCCTGTCACCGGTGGCCACCTGCGGCCCATCATCCAATCAACCTCCACGGTACATAGATCCTGTTCACCGTCTGCTCCCGGTTAGCTTGTTAGCGCCTTCGGTTAGCGCCCGTCGTCTCACAGCAGGAGGTTGTGGGTTCGACTCCCCCCTGCATGTCGAATGTTCTCCTCGTGTCTCGGTCCAGAAACACGCAGCTGAGGATCGATTGATCTACACTGAAAGCAGGTGTGAGTGGGTTTGTCTTTCATGTGGCCACGCCTCCGGGGTGACCCCGCCTCCCAGCCATAACCAGCTGGGATTGGCTCCAGCAACCCCCATCACAAATATCACAACTTGTACTGCTAATGCTACAGGAAGTAGCTGCACTAATTCACAGCCTGCTAATGCCTGCTAATGCTACCAGCTAGCAGCTGTTAGCAACACTAGCGACAGCTTCTCCATCCAGCTCTCATCTCATATTTAGCTCCTCCTCTTCCTGTTTTAAGGACAGGTGAAGAGCATTTGCTCCATTGGAGGCGGGGCTTAATGAATTACTCGACTCAATGCCAGAGTCAAATACTGTAACCGTGACAACCAGAAATTACAACTGCAAAAAGAACTTTATCTCATAGTACTATAGATTTATCCCCATTTTTGACAGAGAAAAATGTCCTAAAAATTTTTTAGTCCTAAAACGACCTTTTTTCCTGTAATATTGAAAATAATTTCAGTATCCATTCATCCTCAATCTGGTTTTAATCTCACAAAAGGTCAAACTTAATTTATATTGAATATTTGTGACCAGAAACATTTTTTAAAAATCCAAAATATTTTCATTTAGTTTAAATGTGTTTTTTGTAAGTTGAGCGTTTTACTAAAAAAACCTTTTTGTTTGTGTAAATGTTTTCATAAACAACATAAAGTTGTTTTTTACATTTTAGGACCTGAACCATTTTTTTTAACTCCATGATCAAATTTATTTTTTAAATTTATTTTTAATTTTCTTTAAATGATGTCGAGTCGAATTTTACTCAAAAATCTTTGTTTTTATTTAGTTTTTATTTTACATAAAAACATTTTTATTGATGAACATAAAAGAAAGACAAAGAGTGAAACGGTGAAAACCTTTGATGTCAGGACTGAACGCTGACGTTGGCGGCGCGGCTCTGTTGTCAATGCGTGGCGTTTGTCCCCTTTGGCCTCCGTACCGCCAGCAGGGCGGCGCTGTGGGTTCACATGTGGTTCAGTTTGTTCTGGACCATCTGGACCAGCTGGTCCGAGTACCTCTCCAGTAAAGACGCCTCGCCGTCTTCCTCCAGCGGCCCAGAGGGGGCGCCGTCACCGCCGCCCCGCCAGCCTCCAGGCGGCGCCAGCGAGCGCAGCTCCGAGTCGACGTCGTGGAACGCCTCCTGCAGGACCGACGCCCACGCCCGTCGATCCGACCCGGCGAGCTGAAACGAACGCGGTTTGAACCTCGAAACGGAAACAACTGGCGTGACGCTCGGAGCGCCGCTCACCTGCCGGTAGAGACGCCCCGCCCGCTGCGCCGCCCGCCTCAGGTCGCCGGCGACGTGCTGACTCAGCAGGAGACCGAGGTCATCATCACCTGGACCTGCAGCGAGCATCGAATCAGAACCAAGAAGCGGAGAGCAGGGGGCGGGGCCTAGATGGCGTCCCACCCCATCACGTGTTCAGGTGTCGTCTCACCGGGGTCGGTCCGGGTTCTGGTCTCCGATCCGACTGGACCTTCCTCCTGCTTGGGGGCGGAGCTTGCGCTGAGGTCACACAGACTGGAGGTGCTGGAGGGGGCGGGGACTTGGATGAGCGTTTGGTTTTGATTCGTGGGCGTATCCTCGACGCTGCTGACGCTCCACTGCCTGAACCCGCCCACCTCGGTGGGCGTGGCCAACGCCTGCGGGCTGGTAGGTGTGGGGGCCGACGGGGCGTCGCTGATGGACGGAAAGATCAGAAAACAAGAAGGAAACACTGAACGTGTTCGTCACCCCGGGGCGGGTACCGGGGCTCACCTGCTGGCCCCGCCCTGGTGGGGGGCGGGTGTGGCCCCGTGGGGGGCCGGGCAGGACGACAGGTTCTCCTTCTCTTCTTCTGGGCTGGAGGTGGGCGGGTCCTGGGTCAGTTTGGCTCTGGAGCTGGCCGTGGTCCCCAGGTACCCGAGGCGGGGCGCCCCCTGCTGGACGGAGGACGCCACAGCCCTGGAGGTGACGTCTGAGAAGAGGGTCAGACTCAGAACCGGAGCCTCAGGTAAAGGTAGAAAAAAAAGGGAGTGGCTCCGATGGAAGGGGGCGGGGCCAAGAATCACTTTGTAATCACGCCTACATCATTCAAAAGTCTTGATTGGCATACATGTGAGAAGTGATCCGCGCCGTCTGATTGGTCGGTGAAGAAAAACCCCGAAGACACCCGTGTGACCACACACACACACACACACACACACACACACACACACACACACACACACACACACCTTTCAGGATCTCTCTGCTCTGGACGACCACCACGGTGTGTCGCCGCCTCCGCGCTGGGTGGCAGAGGGGCTGATGGGTAATAACGGAAGAATTTCTGCGACGAAGCACTGGGGGGGGGTTGCGTCTCACTGCGATCACACAAACATAGGGACACCCCCCTCACACACACGCCTCACGTTAAGAACGCGGCGTCCCTCAGGGATTAACCCTTTATTTAACCATTAGGAGCTCATTAAGCTCCGCCTCCTTCTTGTGGAAAGGCGGAGCCATCTTGTTAAGATGAGCTGCACGATTCATGTAAGATAAAATGTCTTCATACACGGATGACGTCTTCCTGTTTGTACCAACCTGTTCTAAGGAACACGCTGTGAGCTAACGTTAGCACGACAGAAGCTAATGTTCCATCGATACGACCTTTTAGCTCCGCCTCCGCGGCTTAAACACACAAGACTGATCATTTTTTACTTTCTACCGCTACGGAACGAAGAATCTTTTGTACGTTTTGGTCCAGGTTTCTGTTGGCCTCACCTCCTCTGGGCTCCGTGGGCTCTGATTGGCCGGCGGTGGGCTCTGATTGGCCGGCGGTGGGCTCTGATTGGCCGGCGGTGGGCTCTGATTGGCGGGCGGTGGGCTCTGATTGGCCGGCGGTGGGCTCTGATTGGCCGGCGGTGGGCTCTGATTGGCCGGCGGTGGGCTCTGATTGGCCGGCGGTGGGCTCTGATTGGCCGGCGGTGGGCTCTGATTGGCCGGCGGTGGTGTCGCTGCTGCCTGTGGAGCCTCCCTGTGAACAAACACTGATTGGTTGGCTGAACGTCGTCGATCCCATCGATCAGCATCAGGTGCGTTCGTACCGCCGCGTCGCCGATGTCGCTCTCCTCCGAGATCCGGGTTGTCATGGAGACGGGAGGCAGGGCTCCACCCTGTAACGCCCTATAAAGACAACAGAGATAACGTGGTGTCGCCACGACAACAACAGAACCCTGATCTGGGGCATTGTGGGTCGTCTGACCTCATCCTGTCCTGGAAGCGGGACAGGAAGCGGGCAGAGATGCTGAAGCGGGGGTTCAGGAAGTGCTTCTCGTCCGGGGGGGGCAGCGCCCGCAGGTCCGTGTCGAACGTCTCTGAAACACGCGAGACGCCTCGTGAGGGGGGGGCGGGGCCAGACGTAAGCGACCAACATCGGAGGGGGCGGTACCTTCAT
This sequence comes from Antennarius striatus, assembly GCF_040054535.1. Taxonomy (NCBI): domain Eukaryota; kingdom Metazoa; phylum Chordata; class Actinopteri; order Lophiiformes; family Antennariidae; genus Antennarius; species Antennarius striatus. The sequence goes on along the minus strand of NC_090781.1, from coordinate 25,946,965 downwards.
CCGGCGCGGTCGCCAGCGTGTGGAAGTGGTTCTTCAGGGAGTCGCGGTCGTCCTCGTCCTCCAGGGACGAGCCCCCCCCCGAGCTGCCCTGGCTCAGGGAGTCCGTGTCTGAAACGGGACGGACAGGAAGTTGGCGGCGGCGGCGAGGACGCGGGATACCAACGTGAGAATGCTTCCTGACCGCCGTCCGGGGGCGGGTCCAGACTTCCTGCTGATCCCTCGGAGCAGGCGGAGTCCGGGCTCAGCTGGCCGCCCCACCCTGGCTGCTCCTGACCTTTGACCTCCCTGGAGACGCAGACAGACGCCGGTCGGTGGCAGGAGGAGACGCGTTCAGTCGTTGTTGCCCCCGGTTACGGCGCTCACCTGTCGGCGGCGTCCAGGATGAAGGTCCTCCTGCACACCTCCTCACCCCCCCCAAGCAGACTCTCCAGGCTCTGGGGGGTGAACTCCTCCTCCTCTTCCTCCTCCTCTTCCTCTCGCCGCGTGGCGAAGTCGGACGAGTCGATCAGGCGGTCTGGTTGGACCGCCCACCTCCCACGCGCCTGACGAGGCTCGGCTCCCGATTGGTCGGCTGCAGGGGCGTCGACCTGCGCTTGCTGCACACACACACACACACACACACACACACACACACACACACACACACACACACACACACACACACGGTGGGAAACAGGTCGTCTCACACGCTGACAGCTGATTGGTCGCTGGCGTCTCACCAGGCGTCGGAACCACATGGGCAGCTTCCCATTGGTCTGCAGGAGGAGAGGATCTGAAACACAAACAGCCAGGAGCCAATCAGAGACGGGGGGCGGAGCCAGTTGCTTCACGTCCGTCGCTCGTCCTGACCTGCGGCGGGTTCGGGTCTCGCCGGAGTCTTCAGGTCCTCCTCCTCCTGGGGGGGCAGCGTGATGAAGGTCTCCCTCCTGGAACAGAACTTGGTCTCAGGCCGGCGCTCGTTTCTCCCGCAGACCCTGAACGCCTCCTCACCTGATGCTCTGGACTCTGTGGCTGCAGCTCTCAGGGGCGGCGGTCAGGCCCCGCCTCTTCCTCATGACGCCGGTCATCTGGGCGTCCAACCGCCACACGAACACGCAGCTACGGACGCACAGGATGGGTTCGTGAACGCAACGTGGCCACGCCCCCTGATGACCCCCATGACCTCTAATGACACCCTGAAGACCCCTAATGACCCCAGTGATCCAACGATGACCCCTGATGGCCCGTTGACCCTATATGACCCCTGCTGACCCCTTGTAACCCCTGATGACCTGTTGTTGACCCCTGATGACCCCCTAATGACCCTCTGATGGTGCTTCAATGTTAACCCCTAAAGATCCTGACGACGCCCTAATGACCCTCTGATGGCCCTTCAATGACCCCGTTGACCCCTAATGACCCCTGTGAACCCCTTGATAACCCACTGTTGACCCCTGTTGACCATTGACAACTCCAGTGACCCCTGATTAATGACCCCTAGTAACCCCTGTTGACCCCTAGTAACCTCTAATCACCCCTGTTGACCCCTAGTAACCCCTGCTGACCCCACTCACCTGTCTCCGGACGCGGTGATGAGGCGTCTGCAGTCCTGGCTGAACCTCATGCAGGTGACGATCTCTATGAGGACACGCCCGTTAGCGACCGTTAGCACGATGCTAGACATCAGACGCGTTGGCGTCTCCTCACCCGCGTGTCCGAACAGCGTCGCCACCCGCTCCCCCGTCTCGTAGTCCAACACGCAGATGTTCTTGTCGGAGCAGCTGGTGGCGAGGAACGCCCCCGACGGGTCCAGGTGAACCTGGGGACAACGCTGGCATCAGACAGGAAGTGCCAACGGCAACTGGACGAGCTGGCTCCGCCCCCCCGGCGTTCACCTTCAGCAGAGCTCCTTCGTCACCTGACGAGCCTTTCAGGCACTTCTTCAGCTTCCCCGTCTGGACGTCGTACACCCTGAGGGGACACGCCCAGTCAAGCTCCACCCCCTCCGGGTGGGTGGATCCGGAAGCTCCTCCCCCTTACGCTCACCTGACGTTCCGGTCCTGACAGGCGACAATCACGTGGGCCCCCGTCGGGTCGCGGTCCATGTCGTACAGCGTAGTCTTCTCCACCACGTGGTGACTCCGCAGGAAGGACACGCCCTCCGTCGCCTAGACAACCACACAGAAACACCGGGGGCGGGGTCTGACACGGTTCCAACAATTTGTTCTTAAGTTGAGGACTTGAGCTCCGACCCACCTGCTCCGCCCTCTGGAAGTAGATGCTCTTGTCGGCGCCACAGCTCACCATCCGGACCTCGGGGCTCTCACCTGGAACACAGGTAACACTCGTGAGCCTGGCCCCGCCCCCCCGCCGTGTGCGTGGCGTCGCTGGTTTACCGGTGAAGGCGACGGCGGTGACGGCGGCGGAGTGGTCGCTGAGCGTCTGCTCCAGGCTGTAGCGCGTCTCCGGGTTGAACACGTGGATCAGGCGGTCCCGACTCGCCGTCGCCAGCAGCGTCACGCCTGGAAGGATGACAGCGTGAGGCGGGAAGCGCTCGGCAGCGACGCCCGACCAGCGACCTCTGACCTCACCTGTGGACGCCGGCGAGAACGCCAGACACGTCACCTCGGCGTCGTGAGCCTCGATCTTCACCAGCTCGTCCAGGAAGTTGGCACCAAACACCCTGGACGGGGGAGGGGGGTGTCAGTGGGCGTGGCCGTACGCGCCAGTGGGCGTGGCCGTACGCCTCGAGTCTCTCACCTCAGGTTTCCGCACCGGTCGCCGGCTGCCAGGTGGCGCCCGTCGGGGCTGATCGCCAGCACCCTGAGCCCCGTCTTCCCATCGTGTGCTGCAGGCTCCGCCCTCTCGCCCTCCGCATTCTCGTTGACGTACGCGATCCTCAGCAGGTCCTGTCGGGCAAACAGGAAGTGGCGTTAGCTCTCCTCGTGTGCTAGCGCTCGGGTAGTGGCGTGGCGCCGGCCTCACGTCGCTGCAGCGCTCGCCGTCTCCAGAGGGGGCGTCGGCCTGCCACAGGCGGATGGTGTTGTCGGACGAACAGGTGAAGAAGGTGGACGGGGGCGGTGGTAGGAGGCGGGGCTGGAAGGCATCGCGCGGCTCCGGGTGCACCTGAGGGCGGGTGACAGGGTTGGTGGAGGGGCGGCGCCCGGGGGGCGTGTCTCAGGTGTTTCCTGATGTACCTCCACGCTCCACACGGCGGCGCTGTGGTAGAGGGCGGAGTAGAGCTTCGCGCTGCGCAGCACGTTGCTCACGTCCCACACGTAAAGGCTGTGGTCGCCGTAGGCGCAGGTGAGGCGTCTGGAGGCGGGGTCGAAGGTCAGCGCCACCGTGTCAGGGTGCTGGGCGGGTCCCAGGCTGCCAGGGAGACAGGGTGGGATCAGGGGGGGGCGTGTTCTATGGCGTCCTGAGGGCAGCGGCGGTGTTCCTACCTGTGGGCGGCGTGTAGGTCGATGCCCAGCCGGTGTGGGCGGGGCAGCGTGGTGACATACTGCAGGTGGGAGGGGCTAAAGGCCCGGATGACGCCGTCGGCGCAGCCACAGAAGATGTAGTCCTCACTGACCGCCAGGCAGCTCGCCGCCGCCGTCTGGCATCGGGTGTTTACAAACAAACAACAACAGAACGTTCTTATTGTGAAAGGAAAACGTCCTACGGGTGTGTTTGTAGTCCTACGTGTGTGTTTGTAGTCCTACGTGTGTGTTTGTGGTCCTACGTGTGTGTTTGTAGTCCTACGTGTGTGTTTGTGGTCCTACGGGTGTGTTTGTGGTCCTACGGGTGTGTTTGTGGTCCTACGTGTGTGTTTGTGGTCCTACGTGTGTGTTTGTGGTGCTACGGGTGTATTTGTAGTCCTACGGGTGTATTTGTAGTCCTATGGGTGTATTTGTAGTCCTATGGGTGTGTTTGTAGTCCCACAGTAGGACTGTCCCACTGACCTTGAGGTCGACCCAGGCCTCCAGGTGTCGGCTGCTGTTGAACAAACACAACAGGCCGGAGCTGGTGATGCAGTAGGTGTTGCCGGCGGCGAGGCCACGCCCACACGCCACCCCGCTGAACATGGTGTTTTTGTGGTCGCCTAGCAAAGCCGAGCGACCAATCAGAGGCACCGTGCTGTTCACCTGGAAGCAGGGAGGAGTTTCAGACCACAAGCGTGTTCAGGCGGCAGGGCTGGGTCTACAGGGGCGGGGCTGGGGTGTGTTCGGACGCGTACCCGTCTCTCTTTGGACGCCTTCAGGTACCAGAACTTGACATGTCGGTTTCCCGCGGTAACGAAGTAGCTGTTGTCCTCGGAGACGGAGACGGACAGCACTCTGCTGGACACCTTGTTGGAGGCGATGACCAAACCTTTCTGCTCACAGACAGGAAGGACGTCAGCATGTAGCACGTTAGCATGTAGATCAAAGCATGTTTTTATGATCCGTGTGTGTGTGTGTGTGTGTGTGTGTGTGTGTGTGCTCACCCTCCAGTCCCACACACTGACGGTCATGTCGTGCTGGTATCCCACGGAGACGATGTAGTTGCTGTTGATTGAGAACGCCACGCAGGAAACGCCGTATTTGTGTGACTGGACCTCGGCCACCTGACCTCCGTCCACGTCCCACACGCGCACGCAGGGCATGTGACCGCTCTGAAACATACACACACACACACACACACACACTGACCGACACGCCACGCGTCCTGACTTACTCAGACTGATGACATCACAGAGTCCTACCTCGCCGGTGGCCAGGTATTTCCCATCGTGGGAGAACGCCAGCGCACTGAAAGGCTTCCTGAAACAAACAGGAGAAGAGTAGACACCGTTACTGCGCCAGGAGGCATCCCAGCATCACCACTGGACCAGAACATAACATGACCCCGCCCCCCCACAACAATGCGGCGTCCATGGGATGACGTGCTTGTGACGACGGCTGATGGATCTACCTGGACGTGTTGATGATGTGACTCTGCTTGTTCTTCTTCAGGTGAAGCAGCACGATGACACACCTGTAACACACACACACACACACACACACCAGGAAGTCAAGTTTTCAGCTCCGTGTTTCCTCTCTTTGGGTCAGAGGAGGCGGGGCTTACCCTGCAGGATATGCGATGAGCCCCGTGTTGGGGTCAGAGGTCAACCCGCTGCCACTGGATGTACTGATGCCCAGAACTTTCTCCAGGGTCACCTGCGACCACACAGCTGAACGTCACTTCATGTATTGATTACATGATTGACAACACAGGTACAAGTTAGCTGGAAGCTAAATTTGCTAACGGGTTGTCTGTGCAGTTTGCCTGATTAAAATTAATTCAGGAACATGAAACACAAACTTATGTAACTAGTTGTAGTTGACCTCCTACATTACCCAGAAGCCCCTGGTTGGGCTCCAACCAGCAGCTGATCAGCAGCAGTTTGTTTATTTGTTGTGTTTGTCTTCTAGTTTGTTGTGGAGTGACGTCACTGAGGTGTACTGGTGTTGCTCTAACCCCCAGAGCAGCTGACCAATCCCGTGTGAACTATTCGCTCCACCTGTTGAAGGTTTGGCTCTAAACTTTGAGCTAACCGAGGCTAACGGCTAGCCCCGCTAGCATCGAGTCCTACCCGGCTGCTGGACGTCTTCTTGTGGCCGCTCGGCCGGCTCTTCCTCCCGGCTGTTTGTCGCCTCTTCGCGGGGTTGACCGGACCACCGTCCGCTCCCTCCGCCATGTCGGACGTTAACGTTTAAAATATCCACAGATAAAAACAGACGATAAAAACCCGGGTTAAAACCGTCTAAAACCCGTGTCGCTCCATGGAAGTCGGCTGACACGAATCACGAGCCCGTTAACGGGGCTGCTAGCTTAGCTTTATGCTAACTGTCGCTAAGGGAAACCTGACACTTCCCTCTGCGGCGGGACTTTGGTTCAAATAAAGCCCCGCCCACTTGCTCGGGCACAAACCAATGACAGCAAAGGACCCACCTTATGGCCAAAAGCAGCCAATGGGCGAAGGAAATCTGGTTTGTTGTCAAGAGTCGAACCAATCAGGAGCCATTTTACAACAGACATTCAGAGTCAACTTCCGGTTTCTGCCGGATGAGAAACTTTCCGTCTTCTATTTAGAACATTTTAAAATTCGAAAGTAAAGTATTTAAAAAATCATGATGAACTAAACGTTGATGAAGACATAATTTATTTATTGTTGTTTTATTGTTATGTTTAATATTAAACCCTTTCGCAATTGTCTTAATGTTCTTCAATGCATATTTTCCATGTCTGTCTTCTTATATTTAAATACTACTGTACCATTTAAATTTCCCAGTTTGAGATAAATAAAGTTTAACAATTTTATGAGAAAAAAATTACAAAATATAACATTTTACAGGACGTTCAAATATTACCTGAAAGTTCTTCATTCACAGCAGAGAGGACAACACACAATTTAAAGAACATTAGTTGTTTTTATTACAAAATTATTCACCACGAAAACTAAAATATATGATTTTATTAAATTCCAGTTAAGTTTCAAGAGCATCACAAAGTATCTGAATTTCGCTCAAACAGGTGCACTAAAGCAGAACTGCGCTTCAGCGTTAGTGTTTCTCATTTGGACTGAAGCAGCGGCCCCCAACCTGGGAGTCGGGGCCCCCCCAGTGGGTCACAAGTAGAGACGGTTCAGTCGAACACCACAGAACAGGGTTGTTGATCATAGAAAGCTCCCGTTTCTGCGATTCGGTTATTTTTTTGAGGGTGGGGGTGGTGCAGGAATCGAAGTGCAGTAGAATTCAACGTTACAGACGTGTGATCCTACGAGTACAAACCATCATTTCACCAAGAAATTACATAAAAACCTCTTAAGAACAAAAAAAAAACCCAGAACAAAACGTTTCTCCGGAGCAAATCTGTCAAGTTCAAACAAAACAAAGCAACTAAAAAACCTTCCAGATCCAAAGGATCGTGCCGCGTTTCAACAACAGCAGCACACGACGGGTAAAAGTCTATCATGGTGTTCCTCAGGCGGGGGGCGGGGCTTGATTTCAGGATAGAACGATATAAATGTGCAAAAACTTCATCATCAAGCACTGGAAGACAGGAAACAGCATTCAGGATGTTGGGTGGAGTCAACAGGACTCCAAGGCGTTCTTCCTCGTATGGATGAGGGTTGTCCTGCTCTGGACGAGCAGAGGCAGGATTAACCTCAGGGGGAGGGGCCTCTACACATCTGGTTTTCCTCAAACTGGCGCTACAAACAGCTGTGCTGTTCCTCAAACAACAGGACCGGGTTCCAGGAGTCGGTCCGGTCCGTTAATGCCCACAAACGTCTCACCAGGTGAAACGAGGAGAATCTGAAACACGTGGATCGGTGAAACGAGCTGAAACTCACCAGAGGCTGGAAACCGTTAGCTCCACTGTTAGCTTAGCTTAGCTTACAGACTCAGTTTAGCTACAGACGGCGAGCCTAGCGTAGCAGGAAGTGAAGGCGTGTCTGGCCGACCTGGGAGCAGGAACGGCCAACATTTGGTCGGTGTTTACGTCACGTGACGAACTCTACGGCGTAAACAGGAAGTAACAGGATGTTGAAGGCAGCGTGGAGACCCCCCCGTCGTCCGCCAGCCCGACGCCACGTTTCTCTTTGGCCTCCTGAAGCTTTTTTAAACTGATTGAGGATTCCCCGTTTCTACTGACCGTCGCCCCCACTGAGGTGTTGAAGGCACGGAGGAGTCCTGTGGGCGGGGTCAGAGGTCGGAGTCTGGGGTGGGGGTCCGCCTCCTGTAGCGCCGTCGGTCGGCCTACATTCAGCGTCTGTTAAGGTCACTTCTTACCATCCTTAGAAAAATAGAAATAACAAAAATAGAAAGATGTTCTAAAAAAGGAGGATCCACTCTGAAGACGGCCGGTCCTGGAGAGGAAGAGGAGGAGGAAGAGGAGGGGGGGGGGGAGATGAAGAGGAGGAGGAAGAAGAGGAGGAAGAGGAGGAGGGGGAGGAAGAGGAGGGGGAGGACGAAGAGAAGGAGGAAGAGGAGGGGGAGGAGGAAGAGGAGGAGGAAGAGGAGGGGGAGGAGGAGGAGGAGGAAGAAGAGGGGGAGGGGAGGAGGAAGAGGAGGAGGAAGAGGGGGAGGGGAGGAGCATGAGTGAGTCGACTCTAATCTCCCGCCGCTTCAACTTTCTATCAGTTTTACGTTTCCAGGCGGAAAGAGACGGCTTCCGTTCACCTGGAGTGGGCGGGGCTTACCTGGGCGGGGCGGGGCTCAGGCCCGGAACACGTGCACGGCCCTGACGACGTACTGGCGACAGATGGGACACTCGTTCATCCTCTTGCCACACTTGGTGCAGGTGATCATGTGACCACACTCCAGCAGCACGCAGTCGATGGGGCAGTCCATGCAGATCTTACACAGGCTCTCCTCCAGGCCCGCGGGCAGGCCGCCGTCGCCAGGCTCTGGGGGGGGGGGGGGCATACAAACAGAAAGGTAATGACCCGGTCCGTCCTCCTGACCCCCCTGGGTCGGATCTGATCTAATCTCACCTGCGCCGTTCACCACTTTGGCCGCTGGAAGAGAAGGACGGAAGTTTTAGTCAGGTTTAGTCGTCATGGTTACGGGCAGACGCTGTGGGGGGGTGAAGGTACTGACCCCGCAGGTTCTGCTGGTCCTGGAACAGCCGCCGGACGCGCTCCATCAGCTCCCACTTCTCGCAGCAGCCCTTGTAGTTGACGAAGTTCCTGGCGAGGATCTCCTTCAGCTGCCGGACGCCGAGCGCCTCGATGTCGTCCAGGTGGCTCAGGTCGGACAGCGACGCCCGGCGGCCTGACACCGGGTTCCCCTCGGGGTCCGGGGCCTCGTCCGGGTCCCAGGTCTGCACCGGAGACACGCGCACACACACACACACATACAAACGACAGGTGAGTCCCAGGAGCCACGGCCCTCAGAGGCGGCGTCGGTCCGGGGTTTACCTGGTCTTCGTCTGGAGCCTCTGGCTCGACGGGGGCGGTGTCTGCGGCTGGGGGCGGGTCTTCTGGCTGTGCTTCGGAGGGGTCAGGGGTCGGGGGAGGGTCGGCAGAGGTCTCGGCGGTCGGGGTGTCCGGGGCGGAGTCGCTGGACGGCGACGACTGCTGGCAGAGGACCAGCTCCACCAGGTCCTCCTGGGAATGGGGAAGATGGGTGTGAGTGGGTGAGGCCAGGGGTCAAAGGTCAGACGTTCAAGGGTCACAGATGACGGAGGACCTTCTCTCTGCACAAGTGGGTGGAGACCTCGTGGAGGTGCAGGTAGTCCCGTAGCTCCTTCACCTTCAGCTTCATGAGCTCCGCCCGCGCCAGCAGGTTGCCATAGAAACGCTGACAGGTGTGACACAGACGGGGGCGTGGCTCCTGCTGGGCGGAGCAGCGGCTGCAGTAGTTCTTCTTGCAGTCCACACACACGTGCTGACAGACGGGTGGAGGGAGTTCACGTTTCATCGCTTTGAACAAACAAAGGAAGTGACAACGGAGGGGGGCGGGGCTTACCTTCTTGGCCGGCGTGTCCAAGCGCCCCCCGCAGGCCTTGCAGGCGTGTTCGGGCTGCGTGGGGGACGGCTGGCTGCTGAAGGCGGAGTTGGTGTAGGACTGATGGCGCTGCTCGTCTCCGTCGGACTGCTCTTCATCCGTTGAGTCGACACACAGCCAGTTACAGCAGGACGCATACATGCCTGGAACACACACACACACACACACACACACACACACACACACACACACACACACACACACACACACACACACACAAATACGTGATAAAATGAGGAAATACTTCATACAAAACCAACCATTAAATTCATTAAAAAGTTGGACATTTTCAACACGACTTTTGGCAACTTTTCTGAAAAGTCCAGGACTTCATATTGAGATAAAATAAAAAAAATTATTTTAAAAGGCAAAATATTTCTTTAAAATAAATAAATAAATAATAAAATAATCTTGACAGAATAATGAGGTTATCCTGATTAATGAAACAGTTTCTACCCTTTCTCCACCTCCTCGGTGACCAATCCCCATAGTAATATCTGACAAGCTTTACTTTACTTGACATTTATATTCCAAATTACCAAAAAAAAAAAAAAGGAATTCTGTAACTTCTCCCCTCTGATATATTTCCGTTAAAAAAAACACAATTTTTTACGACATTTATGCCGAGTGAGTCAACATACATTGAAAATACATAAAAACACGATAAATAATTTTTAAACATCATTATTGTTTTACCACCGTTAAATCAGACTAATTCCTAACGGGCTCTGGTTCGGGACGGATGGGCGAGCATCAGGCAACAGAGCAAAGTTGAAGGATCCAAAATTCAACACAAATAAAGTAGTAATTTATATATTATAACGATGCCGAATGAGTAAAAACACGTTAATAACACAGAAAAAACAATTATTTTGCAGTTTATATGATTATACTTTTACCGGTAAGCCGTTAAACTTTAAATGCATTAATATTTAAAGGCAGTTCGGCGCGTCCGCTGCCTCCGCTGCTAGCAGGCTATGCTAACCGACACCGGGTGAGTGAAGTTACACAACTTGAACCAAACACAAACCAACAAACACAAACACACGAGAGTCGTGACGACTAACACAAGTCACGTTCAGACGCGAACCGACAACCAGCCGGAGGGATCGGCCGGCCGGTGAGGCGCCTCACCTGTTCCCGACGGGGCTGCGACGGCTAGCGCTTAGCCGGCTAACCACCGCGTAGCTCCAGCTGAACCAACACTTTATGGCGTCCTTAAAGCTCAGGCCGCCGGTTCGACGGCATCTCGGTTCGGTTCGGTCCAGGAAGAAGAAGGAGGAGGCGGGAGTGAAACTTAAGGCGGAGAAGGAAACAACAAAACAACAAAACAACAACACAACAACACAACAACACAACCAGGAAGTTCCCCTACACACGGGCGCGCGCGTCCACAGGCGGCCGCGCGCACACGCGGAAGAAAGCGAGGCGGTGAGAGGCGGACCAAACCATTCCTGTTTGAAGTCCCTTCAATGGTCGTTGTACTTTTAAACACATTGACTGGAGTAAAAATCACTTTAAAGCAAATTTTGTAATTATTTTAACGCGTGAAATGTTATTTTCTTCTAAATGACAAATAGTTGTTGACAACTTAACGATAAACCCCCTAACGGAACGGACCACCTCCACAGACCTGGACCCCAGTTCCGTTCTGGATCCGATCCAGGAAGTTCAGTTCGATAGAAATCATAGATGAAAACCACGTTGACTGACGTCACTACCTGTTCTGACGTCAGACCTGTTTAATTGTCCTGTCGATGTCACTTTTTAAGACATTACAGGCTCCAGTTCTCTTTTTTTTGTTTTCCATAAAAAGTGATTTATTCTTGAAAAGAATGTCTCTATTATTCCATATTAAGTACCTGTGAGGCCAGAAGTTATGTTTGTAGATTAGAGACCAAGATAGAAGAACTTGCCTGTGAAAAGCTGACAATTTTACAGGAAGTTTGTCTACATCAATACCTGGTGATTTGTTCTTCAGAGCAGCGATGGCATCAGAGACTTCTTCTGCAGTAAGAGAGGTGTCACAAGAGTCCTTATCCTTATTCTTAGACCTTTTGAAGGTCTAAGAAAGTAAGTCTATCCTCTTCAGTGATTTCATCAGGGGCTCTTTGAAAGAATAAAGTGATTTTTGTTATAACTTCTTCCTCCGCTCTTTTAGATTTAGAAATTGACAACACCAATTTGAACAGTTCCCAATTGGTGCTGTACAATTTTTCTCTTTCAGCCTTGTTCCGAAAATGTGAAATCAATTTACAGATTTCAGGTTTAACTGCATCATGCTCTAACAAAAAGAGTAGTTTAATGTCCAGTAGGAAGATCTGAGTGGCAGAAACCAGAAATCAATACGTGATGGTCTTGAGTCTGACCTGTTGATCCATGAAAAGGTTCTTTGGTCTGGAGACTTCTCTCTCCATACATCTAGAACATCAAATTTCTGCATGAATGCTTTAAGATTTAAATTAAGGGAGGAGGGCTGTCCTGGGGGCCACCTATCAGCAGCATTATGTAAGGATAGAATTTGGGAATCTTGATAACCAAGAGTCAAGTCGCCTCTCTGTGGAATGAAGTTTGTCATCCTCAGGTTTGGTGTTATATCCATATATGTTAACAGTAATTAAGGTAACATCAAGGTACTTTAGCACAAGGCAAACAAGTGACCTAAAGAATGGCTGTCTGAGTGTCGTACACATCCACTGGAAGAGTTTTAACAGTGCTGACTGACTGAGTGCTCTGTGCCGCGACAACACCAGATATCATGACCCCACCGTGATGTCCAGAAACTGCTCTGCAGTGGTCGAGCGTTTCTCTTGATAGTAACAAAAGTCCGTATGAAGATGCTTGGCAAACAGAAAAGTGGTTTGTGTTCACAGGTCTGTCTTAGACCCCCGGCATTCAGAGACACGGCAGAAAGCCACAAAGTGTTCAACAAGAACAAATACGGAGATAACGAAGTCTGTGACCACTGAGAGCATCATTATGAACATGAATTATAACGGTGAACGAAGGCTTCTGAAGGAAGCAGCTGGCTTCATTTACAACAGTCTTCAGTCGCTGCTGAACCAGGAATAAGTCTCTGGAGGCATCAGAAGGGCAGAAGAGTTGCTCCAGAGAAGGTTCTGATCCATTAATGAAGCCACGACCTCCGAGGAAGTAGGCCGTCTTATCGGGCCACAGCCTACTCCTGCTGTCGTCTTTGGAGAGATCCTCCGAGAACTTCAGGCTGTTGCTCCTCAGGTAGGAGAAGAGGTCACAGGTCACACCGCTTAGGCTCGCTGGCCGCTGGGTGTTGGGGGAGAGCGTCGCCTTTTTCGGAGCGGGAGACCTGCTGGGGGCGATGGGGAGAGGTGGGGGGGTCGTCTGAGCCCGGCAGAGCGACGGGGGGGTTGACGTAGTCGGGGCAGTTGTCAATGAACACGTTGCCAGCCTCAGAAACAGTGGGGTGTGCTGTCAGCCTCTGCTTCACGTTGTCCGGGGGGGGGGTTCTCTCACCCTGGGCCGACATTACGTCACCAGTCTTAGGAGCAGCTGAGTGACGTCAAAAAGCTTCGCTTTTAACCCTTTACTCAGCAGAGCTCGGCAGAAAGCGATCACTCACTCGGCCATCTTGGCACGCCCCCCCCCAGAAGTTGTTTGATAGAAATCAGACGAAAACCACGTTGACTGACGTCACACCTGTTTAATTCTGTCGATTTCACTTGAAGACATTTCAGGCTCCGGTTCTCTCTAGTTACCAACTTTGCTTCGGAATCACGTCAGCTGACGTCAAGGGGCGTGGCTTCACCTAAACAGGTCACAATAAAGAGGACGATGACCTCCGGGTGGATGTATCATGATAGTTTTATTGCCATAGACAGTGTAGGAAAAAAGGAACATGGGCGGGACAAGTTAAAACAGCCGGTTGTTTTTTTCTGAGGTAAAGCAAATAAAACCGCTTGTGGGCGTGGCCAAAGGCCAGCAGAGCGAATACTGTTCACCTGATCCACAGTGGGACACCTGAAAACATCCACCTGGACCAGTTTGCTGTCCAGCGTTCAGACGTTTCAACTGCAAACACAAACTTCATTTTACGATCAACATTTGTGACACGATTACTTTTTTTATTTCTTCTTTTTCTTTTTTTAAAGAATTTCACAGGACGTCGTTTCCGTGTTGAAATGAGGTAAACCAAAACCTTTAAATTTTCTTCTTTTCTGTTGGGGGGGGACACGATGTGTTAGGGCCAGCGTCTGGTCGGATGTGTGTTGTTCGTCATTTAAATGAATCACGACTGCAATCAAAGACAGATGGAAGAAAGGAAGAGGTCGAGAACAGAAAGAGATGAAGAAAAAAGGGGCAAAGGAAGGGAAAATATTAAGCATAACAGAAAAAGAAAACATTTTTTTTGCTTTTAATATTCTCCCTGCGTAAATCCTTCCCCTCTTTCATTCCTCTCTTCCATTAATGCTGCGCTTTCTGTCGTTTTCTAGAGCGGATGGAGCATCAATCAAAAGGGGCGTGGCTAAATGAGGATGATCAATGAATGAGAGAAAATATTAGACAACAAAACAATGACCTGACTTCTTTTTTTCCACCCCAACACGTCTTTTAATTCCGCTGATCGACTGAAAGAAAAGTTAAATCAATCTGTTGACATTAATTCACTTTGATCTGTCCCCCATTTCTTGATTTGGACAGAAATCAATCAATCCAATTCAGGTGAAGTTTTCAGCGTGGATCAATGGAGTAATCGATCTGATGACCTGTGTTTGGAGTCAGAGACAACCAATCAGGAGATTCCAACAAATAAACTGTGCTGCGTTCAGGGTTTGTGGGAAAACTCTGCTCTCTCCAGAAGAGAGAAAGGTTCGAATTCTGTCGGGACGCCCTTTTTCCCCTGAACGCAGCCTTTAAGAACCGTTTTTCAAAGGATTCCTGCAGACATTGAACGCAACATCAGTTCTCTAAACATCAGGTGGGTTCTACCAGCAGTGCATCATGGGAACAGACACCGGGACGCTGTCACTTACGGCCTCCAAAAAAACTTCCCAGCAGGTGAGGCTGCTGCAGGTACCTGTGGTGGGCGGAGCTATGCAGGGCAGAGGGCAGTCTGAAGACAGACTAAGCCCCGCCCACCCACAACGACAGGCTGATTAAAAAAAAAAACTCTGAAGAGGAATTCTGGGATGAGAACACATGATTTCTTTGAATAGAGTGAACATCTGGGTCACCATAGCAACAAGTGGAAGCAAACAAAGAGTGAAAAGAAAAGCTCTTCTCCGATTCAACCAATCAGGAAGAGGGGGGCGTGGCCGCAGACAAATAGCTAAAAACTGACTTTACAGGTTTGAAGTCTGCTGGAGGAGGAGGGGGCGGGGCTATGGGGGCGAAGCAAGTGATGACATCACAGTAAGCAGAGGTGGAGGCGAGGGGCGGGGCAAAGGGGCGGGGCTAGCCGACGTTGGGACATGCATTGGCGAGCCGCTCGTGTTTACAGGTTTGTCATCAGTGTGTTTGTTTGTTTACTCCGACGAAGAATAAATACTCTGTTCAAAACCAACTCAAACAGGAAGTGGAACAAGAACGAGAAGCAGAACGAGAAGCAGAAGAGGAAGAGGAGGAAGAGGAGGGCGCGCCGCCGCTCGCTCTCAGGAAGGAATGCTCTCTGTGGCGTTTGATTCGTCCCACTGGCGTCGCTTACGGTTTTCTGTTTTTCCTTGTTAAAGTTCTCTATCTCCACCCCCCTCCCTCTCCCCCACCCCTCCCTCCCCCCGCCCCCCTGGGCCCTCACGGCCTTCAGTCTCTTAATGTTTATCCTTGGGGATCACCTCCTCTCGCGGCTTGGCTCCGCCGAAGATGGCAGAGTTGGGGTTGGCGACCTGGTTGAGGGGCTCGGAGACGGTCCGGGGCTTCAGCTGCAGGCGGGGCCGCTGGGCGCGCTCCTCTGTCGGCACAACAACAAACACAAACAACTTGTTTACCTCACAAAAAAAGACGCAACGGAACGTGCAACCGAAAGACGGCGGGTCAGGCGCCAGAAACCAGAGGGGGACGAGCGATCGTCGCTAACCGGGAGCTGCTCTGGTGCCATTCATCAATCAACCAATCAGGTGACGGGAGGGGGGCGGGGCAAACAGACATCAGGAAAGCACATGGTCCATTTCATGACACCCAATTACCAACAACAGTTAGCGGCTACTTTAGCGACAAGCGTTCAACAGGAACGACGTCAGACTGAAACGTTAGCCGTGTACCGCTAACATGTGTAGCTGCTCTTGCTAACATGAGACGCTTCATCTTCCTCTTTAGCACAAAAACAAATCAGATGGATGATGTCACCGTCAGACGGTTCCCTGAAGTCTGTCGTTCCTCCGCGGGGGGGTCCGTCTCTGTAGCGACCTGCTCCTAAGCCGCCGACCCTTCTCTCGCCGCCGCGGCCGCTGCCTCGACTCTGCCCCCCCGCGTAGTCGTCATCTCTATAACCTGCAGAGACAGACGGATAGACAGACAGGTGAGTCATGGGACCGACGCCCCCTGGTGACCCGCTGCAGCTGGATCCTAGAAGGCAACCCATGAACATGAGGTGGTGAAATGCATGATGGGAAAAAAATAGGGCATGGTCCAGCAGCTCCAGGAGGCGGAGCTAGGCTACCTCGGAGAACCTAGCCACCGCTCAGGTTAAATTTGATGATTGAGGTTTATACAACAAGTTGAATTAGCATTAGCAGCATAGCTACCGCTAACATTTTTGCTATTTGTCTGAATAAAGTTTCAAATATCTGAATCTGAACTGTGAAAAATGGGAGCACCGATGTTTTTGGAGAGAGGTTGGAAGTAAAGCAGCTACTTCCTGTTTGATGGCTGCTGGGTGCTGCCACCTGTTGGTTAGCTGCAGAACATACATGCTAGCTGCAACTGGCTAACGCAGAACGAATCAGAAATATGGATTGTTTGAAACGGTCATCCGACTTCCTGGGTTCTGATTGGTCAGCTGCCGCCACTGTCCAACCTGAGCCGGCGAAATCTCTGGCCGCACTTCCTCCCTGGTGGTCAAACTCTTCGCGATAATCACGTCCTCCTCCTCGGGGGGGTCCTCGTCCTGCAGAGGACAGGGGGAGTTTAACACGAAGGAGGACAGGAGGAGGAGAGGAAGAGGGAAAGAAGAAGAAGGGACGGGGAGAAGAGGACGGACGAGAGCAAACAGGAGAGAGGGGTTTGGTGGTGCCTCCTTGTGGAAGGAGCAGGAAGTGCAGCTCAGAAGAGGCAGGACTTGTTAGTAATCAACCAATCAGAGCTACTTGATTACCTGTTCCCGGCCTGCATGGACCAGTGACAGGAAACGAACAAGAAGGGTGGGCATGAAGATGAAGATGAGGATGAAGAGTCTCCTCCCACAAGTCAAAACGTTTGGATCAAGATTGAATTTGAGAAACATTTGTGAAAAAATGTTAATTTACATAAATTTTGGGTTCAAATTGTTTCTCATTGGATCACGTTTGGACTGGTGGAGAAACAAGAGAAGAAGAAACACTCTTACCAAACAGTATAAGTAACTCAGGTTAACTAATGCGGGTTAACTAACCCAGGTTAACACAGACACACGCCAGCGTACGGTTGAGGGTGTCGCCCTCGCTGGCGATCGTACCTTTACCGTCATCCTTCCTGTAGTTGAAGCCGCCGCCTCCTCGCTCTGGCTTCCGTCCGTCTGCGATGTCCACCCTCAGTGACCGGGTTCCCAGCAGCTGCAGGGGTCAGAGGTCACATGAGGCCAGCAGCGTCAGCAGACAAGCAGGTCGTGATTAAAGTGACATCAACGTCTTGATATCAGCACGTTTACACAGAACGCTGGATTTATTCTTCTGCATCAGCTAAACGTTTTATCCGTCAAAAAAGGCGACGCCCACAGGAAGTAGTTGCATGCGACTAGCTGCGCTAACAAAAGGAGTCTTGATCTCTAAAGATTTTCTTCTTGCCTCCTCCTAGAGACGGACGGATAACGGCGTCCGACTGGGATACTCACAGCGCCGTCGTATGCCAACGCTTCTCTTAGTGACTCCAAATCTTCAAACTCGACGTAACAAAAACCTTAAAGAGAGAAAAACAGGAAGTTAAGTCAGGATCACGGCTAGTGATGGTTAGCTGAACGTGTGGCATCCAACTCGCCAAACCTCTGACCTTTGAACTTGTCTGTCTCTTTGTCTCTGACCAATCGGATGCTTCGGATGTTGAGTTCGCTGAAGATGACGTCGATGTCTCCCTGCACGGCGTTGAACGGCAGGTTGCCCACGTAAGCCGTGAATGGCGGCTCCCGTGGGAGTTCCTTCTGCTTCCTGGAAGATCCGATGCTGCTGGAACCGCCTCCACGGTGCCTGGAGGGGAGGGCACAGAAACACAAAGCATGATGGGAACAGGAGTAAGGAATCAGGTTCCTGTTGGGGCTCTCTCACCAAACCCGATCAAATTTGATTTGGTGATCGGATTAAGGATCTCCAAATAACAGGTGATGTTCAAGGACCTCTCAGGCTGTAGGAATCCAGAGATTCACAAACATGTCACCTCACTAGACAGGTGACGTTCACGGACCTTTGAGGCAGTAGGAATCTACAAATTCTGATACACATCACTTCATAGTTTGGTGGAAATCGGTCGAGTTGGACGATCCTTTAATTTACAAAGGGGAAAATAAAAACACTGGATCTGGTTTCTGATCCACATCAGGTCTACACCGGCTAAAAAAGTGACGTCAAGGGAGCTAAAAGTTGTGTTCCTGCCCCGCCGCGGTGTGAGACCATCTGATTACGTCACTAACACGCGCCAGTCAAAAATCAAACGTGGAAAACGATTTGGAAACGCGTTGAAACGGGATTTCTGGACCAATCGAATCGGTTTTTCACTTTTTTAAAATGGAATCAAATTATTAAACTCCACATCAAAAAACCACAACGACCCGCAGATGAACGAATCGAACCGTCCTCCGGATCGATCCACTGATCAGATTCCACTGATCAACTTCTGACGTCTCAACTAAATCAATGCCTCCAGAATAAATAAATCGTGTCTTAATGAACGTTTCGTCGTGACGTGAGGCCACGGAAAACAACCAAACACCGAACAAGACGGAACCCTCCCGGTCCCGGACATCACAACAAACACCGCCCCGCGGGTCGGAGGCTACGTGGATCACTCCGTCCCGCGGACACATGATGCAGCCATGCGGGCAGCCTGCAGCTGCAGCCCCGCCGCCACCTCCACCAGCTGCGGCCTCCTGCCCCACTCCGAGCCGCCTGCTCGTCCACGCACCGCCGAGCGGCCGCAGACACCGGCGGATAGCGCGGCTTCGCCTCAGCGCCGCAGGGCGAGCTTCACCGTGCGGCTGCGTTTGTCCCGCTAGCAGCTAGCCGGCTAGCTGCGGGACCGCGGTACTTCCCTGGCGCCCGCGCCGGCCTTCCTCTCGCCCTGTGCGGCTGCGGCTGGGTAAGCGCCTGGCGGGTCGAGCTAACGGGCCTGGCCAGTCTGACGCCGAGGCCGGCGGGGAGCGCAGCGGCGGCCCGGGTCGCTTTGAGAGCAGGCCGCGGGGCGACCGCGCGGAGCGGACACTCACCCTCTGCTACCACCGAAGCCACCGTAACTCCGGTCCCGATCGTCGCGCTGCTCGTAGTCCGCCATTACTGCTGCTGTGTGTCGGAGGAGGAGGTCCAATACGTCACGAGTGGAGCGGGTTTAGCTGCCCGCCCCGCGCCTGACCGGGAACCGACAAAAATCACTGAAAAACACCTAAAACCAGGATAGGAAGAAAAGTTGGGCCAGTTTATTAATGAAACTCATGTACATTAGAAAAACCTGGTAAATTAACTCTGAAGGAAGCAGCAGAATCAAACAAAAACAGTGGAAAACAAACCATGTGTGGTTGGGAATCCATCAACATTTATTGAATGTTAAGTGACAAACACTCTTTACAACAAAGTCAAGAAAAAAGGTAACTCATCACATCCAAGGGCCCTTTGAGCTTTACTTTCAAAAAATAACAAATTATTATTATCAAAATCTGTTCAGCAGATTACTGGCACCTCTCTGATACCAGTTTGTAATAGATTTTGGTCGATGCTGGTCTTGAACCGGCCACTATCTGATCCACAAACCTGGACTAGGTGGACTGAGCTACCGAGCTAACCCACCCCGGGGTAGACACGTGTTTCTGGAGGCCTGGGGAATCCAACATGAATAACATCCCAACTCCACAAGGAGAGGCCCGGGTCAGGGTTTAGACAGAGAACCCTAACTCGTAAGAAAACAGAGTCATGGTCAGTTGGACACCATCCTGGACCTCAGATGGATCGACTAGTTTAGGGTTCGCATTGGCTAATGTTCCCAGTATTTAGTGCTGTCATCTCTTTGGGGTTCTATTACTCTGGTCTCTGGATCTTCTGCCATCCATCTGGAACAAGATCTCAGCTCCACCTCCAACCCTTTCATAATAATTCTTTTACTCAGAGGTGAAACTATGGGATGTTTCCAAGAACCATTTCCGAGTGGACAACACTGACGTCACAGGAGAGGAAAAAACTGCCAGAAAATATTTAACGATCATCTCCATCCAACAGTCGTCACTCCAAATCCATATTTTTACATAAGAAACTCATAATTGTAGAACTCATTAAAAAAATGAAGAGATTAACGTAAAAATCACCTAAATTGATTTGTGTCTAAAGTATGTGCAAAGAAGCAACAGAGGAAATCAATTATGGGATGCACATTTTTAGGCTCCAGACAGTTTGTTTGAACAGATGAAGCTGAAGGAACCAAAACAAATTTCTGAATCATACTGAAAGGTATTTACTTTATATATTCAGACATGTTTATTTGTCAACAAATGGTTTACATGTCTGTTATATGTTCAAATACATATGGCTGAAGTTGTATGAACAAACATAAATCTGGTAATAATTATGCGATCAGCATCGCAAGAAACTCTTAAGTTTAGATAGTAATTAAGCTCATTTTATTAGTTCATGCAGGGATCACATCATTAGATAGTCTCTATTGGCCACGTTAATGCATGAATCACACCATCACAAAGTCTTCAGTTGTTAATGTAGGGATCACCTCGTCTTCCTGTTCTAGAAGTCTTGCATAACACATAAATATCCAGTAAATGTCCTCTAGCCATCCTCGTCAGGAGGTCTTGTGGACCTACGCTTGCAGAACTCCTGTAGATGAAGGGGTTTGGTTCATCAGGCACAGCATAGGTCTTGCAGGGCTGGTAGCTTCTTCAGATATACATAGATATACTTTATTTATACCAAACTGGGAAATTTAGGAAATATGATGCAAAAGTCTTGGGTCATGCCCTGCAAAGTCCTTTTCTTTATATCCATGAGGACCCAGCACTTAAGTTATTGTAGTCCTCGTAAAGGTCTTATGGTGGTCTTGCTGGTTGACCAAACGGAGTAGCGTAGCCGAGTCCAGGTGGACTTTGAGGTAATGGAAGGATCTCATGCTCGGCGTTCATGCGAGCTACAGCTCAGCTGTCTGCTTTCTCAGATTCCTCATGGATGCCGACCAGAATCTGTGGCGGGGGGTCCCTGCATAGTAACGGCGAGGGCATGAACCCATGCTGCTTCAGGTCCCTGGACCGGAACAACTGCTCTTCAGGAAATATGGGCATAGCGAAAGACTGGAAGCACAAAACACAACATGGGATCAAACCAAACAATTACCTCGAGTGCTAAGAAACAGAACTGTACAGAAACGCCCAGTAGTGAAATATAAAACATGAGACCCTTTAAATCGCAAAGGTGTTGGCTTGGATCGACTACCTGGTTCTCTGCCAGCGCCTCTTTAGCCATATAATGCTCCCTCTTCATCTTAATCTCTACTTCCTCTGGTATGTCAGGGACCATCAGGTCGATAAAACGACTGATGAAGAAGACCACATGCTGGAGAAGAAAGACAGGAAGGACATTCACCGAGTCCCAGCAATCCCTGAATCCCCCCTCCCACTCCTCCGAAAAAAAAACCCCCAGATACTGACCTCAAACACGATCACAAACGTGAGTCTAACGGCGAGGAGATGAAAGTAATCAGGAAGATAGTTGCCGTTTTCGTCCCTGAGAGCCCGATACCTGGACAGAAGCAGTTCTGTTCTGCTTAGAAAAGGACACTAGGGTGTTTGCTAGCTGTTGTTTACTGGTAGATGTTTGAGATAGGAGGTTCTCCTTGAACCCAGAGTCTTTTGATTGGTTGGGTTATTTGTCGTAAAAGGTAATGAGGAAGGGCCAGGCTGGGACATGAGGAACAATACTGACAAATTCTGGTCCCTAAGTACAAAAACTACAGAAACAATTTCCTCAAAACTTGGAAGGGTGGTGCAAGTATCTGCCAAGAAGCTAAAGCAGTTGATGTGGAAGTTTTAGAAAATACATCAAATACACAAGTGATTTATTTTATGTGTTTTGGTAGCGACTCAGACATTCAGGATTATTGGTCTTGCTCTACCTGGGGACAACCCAGTTTACAAGGGGATTTGCCTGAATGCAGGACGGATGGAGGTGTTGTTACCTGCAGGCCTGTTCACTGAAGTTTTTTGGCGATACTGATAGAGTAAAGTTGATGTAGCCCTTCAGCGTGTCGTCTCTGGTGTAGCGGTAGTACAGCCGAGGCAGGAAGGACGAGGTGAACGCGATGAGAAAAGCCTACGAGAATGTTTGGACATGTTCAGATTCTCAGAGCGGACTTCTCAAGACTTGACAAAATGCCCATCCTAAAAGAGGTCTTGACAAAGAACGTGAACACAGTCTTACATTGGTGAGGACGGCTATATGTGAGATGAACTGCATGATGGGAAACCAGATGCCAATGTCTTGAGCTCTCTCAATTACTGGCCGGCGGTATTCCGTCACAAACTTCTGGGCATCCAACCGGATCTCAACCCAGTTGTTAACGAGAGCGAAGAAGGGAGCGAGAGGAAACGCCGCCACGAAGATGGTGATGAAACCAAACTGGATTACTGAAGAACACAAGTCAGGAACACTTCAATAGAAATGAAACACCGTTCTCCGTCAAACGGATCAGGACTTACCCATCTCTAGGTACTCGTTGAAGAGTCCTTCACAGACCAGCAGCTCATAGTCGGCCTCCCAGGGAGGGACCTTCGCCACCCCTTCTTGGTCTTTCTCCTCCCCACTCATCCCAATCCGAGCCTCCTCCTCCTTCACCTTCCTCACACAAGGATTCTTCTTCTTCTTCCACCACGCCTTCAACTTTCTATGAAATTAAATTTCATGAGGGAATGTTTGCATTGTGCAAATGTACGTGTTGCTTACATGTCTCGTGTTAATTAGTAATTACTCACAAGCAATTCAGCTTACAAACAGCCTCTCAGAACCAATTGTGTTTGTATATTGAGGACTACCTATGGTTCTGGTCTTGGTTTATCTCAGCGCTGGTGCTGCTGCTTCTGATTTGTCTAGATGTTGTTGATTTAATACGACCCCAAAGACACGACCCTGTTTATTGTTTGTTGTTGTCTGTTCTTACGGTGCGATGAACTCCTGGATGTTGTTGATCAGCTGTTTTCCGACCATGATGACCAGCAGCTCCTGAGCCAGTTCAGTGAGACACCCGCCCACCCCACACTGTAACACATGAGACGCTCTCATCATCATCATCATCATCATCATCATCATCATCATCATCATCATCATCATCATCATCATCATCATCAAGGTGACTCACGTCTTCATTGCGAACACCAAACAGAGTGTAGTAGTGTCCAGGGAAACCGTTAAACCTAAACAAAAACAAACAAACAGCTGGTCTGATTGGCTGGGTCAACAGGATCGAACCTTCGACGCGTGATTGGCCGAAACAAACCTCACCTGCCTTTGAAGAAGGCGATATAAATTGGAGACGAGTAGAAGTTGATAAACTGAAAGATGAAAACTTTGAGGATGAACATGTCTTCATATTTGGACTGAGTCCGATGCATCTCTGACAGGAACAGGAAGACATCGTTAAAAAAACATTCTAAATAAACAACGCAAAATCTTTTCATTTACTTCATTATTACAGTAGAACCTACAATAGAACCTCGAGGTCCTAGTTTAATCCATTCTGACTGAACTTGTAAGTTGAGCAACATTTAACTATTTAAAATAAATAAAATCATTTAATCCATTCCAGTCTTGTAAAAACAACCACCAACACGTGGTAAAGAACGAGATCCGGTCTCACTGATGTCGTATCCATCCACCAACACGTGGTAAAGAACGAGATCCGGTCTCACTGATGTCGTATCCATCCGTCAACACGTGGTAAAGAACGAGATCCGGTATTGAGGTTCTACTGTAGATGTTTCTAAATTACTTTAAATACATCATTAAATTTCAGCTTTTTCTCGTTTTGAAACCAAAGCTTTATTTAACGTCAGATACGTTGACGACAGACGGCGACTCACCCCAGCGGGTGAGGATCTGGGCCAGCGAGGTGTAGACCCTGGACAACATGAGGATGACCACTAGGTTCAGCACAGACCCTGACAGACTTGCGATTCTCCCAGCCTGGACAAACAGACGGGAAACATCCCATAATCAAACAGTGAAGTAAGGCGGGGTCCCTCAGGGCAGCGTCCTCGTACTCACGGAGAAACTGACGAAGCTGTTTTCCGACTTGTAGATGATGATCTTGAGGATGGTGCGATAGACGATGATGGCGATGAGGAACATCAGCACCACGACGATCTGCACACAGGATGTTCTACTTAGGACCACTTCCTGCCCCGGGACACGCCCACAGGACACGTCCACAGGACACGCCCACAGGCTGGAGGTTGAGGACTCACCATGAGGAGGATGACCATGAAGCCCATCACTCTCCTGTTGAGTCGCTGACCTTCAGGGAAGTACGGTTCCTCTGCTCCCGTCACCGGGTTCCTAGTGGTCATCGGTGCCATGGTGGCAAACTCCGGGCGGGGTCGCTCCTGTGGGGAGGAGGTGAGTCAGCGTTCAGATAGATGCTGAGTCACCTTAAAGATCCCTCCCCCACCCACAGAGGCGGGACCTCAATGTCCTGGAACTCGGAGCAGTCCCAGCGGTGGGACAGAGCGTAACAGGTCCTCTTCCAGTACTCCAGGAAGCTGACAGCCCACAGAGACATGAAGACGCTGAAGAACACCGTCCCCCCGTTGTCAAACAGGATGCCCACCTGCAGGCACAGGTGAGAGGAGAGGCACAGGTGAGTCAGAGAGGCACAGGTGAGTCAGAGAGGCACAGGTGAGTCACAGAGACACAGGTGAGAGGAGAGGCACAGGTGAGTCAGAGAGGCACAGGTGAGAGGAGAGGCACAGGTGAGAGGAGAGGCACAGGTGAGTCAGACAGGTACAGGTGAGTCAGACAGGACGTACCTTGTAGGAGATACAGATGCTTGAGTAGTTCCAGTAGGAGCAGATGTTGCAGAGGGGACACATGACCCACTGGTCTCCACTCTCGCACACCTCCTTCCTGAACAGATCAATCAATTAATCAATCAATCAAGTTTTATTTACATAGTGCTTGATCACATCAACAGACATTTCAAAGCGCTTCAAAGTGCGGCGACTCCAGACACGGCCGTTCACCTGGACGGGTTCCATCTGGTGCGGGCGGACAGGATGGGGGGGAGCGGGGAGAGGAAGGGAGGAGGGCTGGCGGGGTTGGTGACCCATCAGTGGTGTACCCCTGGACACATCACTGTGGAGGAGCAGCACTGCTGCTGGGACATGGAACTGATGGCGGTCGGCATACGGCCGTATTATCTGCAGCGGGAGTTCTCACACGCTATAGTGATAGCTGCGTATGTCCCCCCCCAGAGGGGGATTTATTCTGTGACTCTCATGGGGAGGACATTGACGGTCTCACAAACACCATCACTGACTACATTAACTCCTGTGTGGATAACACCGTACCCCCAGGTCTGTACGGTGTTATCCCAACAACAAACCCTGGATCACCCCGGACATTAAGGCCCTTCTTAAGGAGAAGAAAAGGGCCTTTAGGTGTGGAGACAAGGACGAGCTGAAGGCTGTCCAGAGGGGGCTGAGGAGGAAAATCAGAGAGGGGAAGAATATGTACAGGAGGAGGATGGAGGACCAGCTGCAGCAGAACAACGTCAGCGAGGTGTGGAGGGGCCTGAAGACCATCTCAGGCCATAAAGGACCCGACCGCCAGGTCACTGGGGACCAGGAGTGGGCAGATAACCTAAACAAATTTTTCAATAGATTCGATCAGGCATCCACGCCCCCCCCAGCCCAGCCCTCCAGGCTGTAGCCCCCTAATCCCCCTCCCCCCTGCCCCTCTCCAACACCACTACCACATCTCCTCCCCCTCCCCCTCTACAACAATCAGCTCACGGCCACCCCCCACTGCTCAGGTCATGCTACAGCCACCCCCTACAGTTCACCCCAGCACACAGTCCCCCTGCTCCACCCTGTCCCTCACTGAGTCCCAGGTGAGAAACCAGCTCCGGAGGATCAAGACGAGGAAGGCTGCGGGTCCAGACGGCATCAGCTCCAGGCTCCTGAAATCACCTGAACACGGTTGTCTGCAGCACGGGGGCACCTCAGGGAACGGTTCTGGCTCCGTTCCTGTTCACCCTCTACACTGCAGACTTCTCCTACAACTCCCCCACATGTCACCTGCAGAAGTTCTCTGACGACTCTGCAATCGTCGGCCTCATCACCGATGGGGACGATAGAGAGTACAGAGAACTGACCCAGGACTTTGTGGACTGGTGCCAGCGGAACCGCCTCAGATCAACGCGGGTAAAACCAAGGAGCTGGTGGTGGATTTCCACAGGCGATCACTCTGCCCGGTTACACCGGTGAAGATCCAGGGTACGGACATCGAGGTGGTGTCCTCGTACAAGTACCTGGGTATTCACCTCAACAATAAACTGGACTGGAGTACCAACACTCACTCTCTCTATAAAAAGGGTCAGAGCAGACTCTATCTGCTCCGGAGGCTGAGGTCCTTTGGACTGCGGGGGCCACTCCTAAAGACTATTTATGACACTGTAGTAGCCTCAGCTATTTGTCATGGGGTGGTCTGCTGGGGCAGCATCACTGCGGCTGACAGAAAGAGACTGGATAGGCTGGTTAGGAGGGCAGGTTCTGTCCTAGGATTCTCCCTGGACTCAGTGGAGGTGGTGGTGTCCAGATAGAGTCAGTGTCTCTATGGTTATAGATAGTCCAGATAGAGTCAGTGTCTCTATGGTTATAGATAGACCAGATAGAGTCAGTGTCTCTATGGTTATAGATAGACCAGATAGAGTCAGTGTCTCTATGGTTATAGATAGACCAGATAGAGTCAGTGTCTCTATGGTTATAGTCAGACCATGTGATGCAGGAGCTGAACTGGGGACCAGAAAGTCAGGCTGTGTTCACCGACTCCTGGGTTGTTGTCTTCATACATGTTCCCCATCATGTAGTTGGTAAATTCAAGGCACAGTTACAGCTGGATGACTGTATGGTCATTAACAAGACGACCCCCGCCCCCCCATATGATCCCGACGGGTTCCAACCAGTTACAACCTGAACACTTACGCCGGAACGTCTGTGATCATGATCCAGATCCCGACGATGAAGATGAAGATCCCAAAAACCGAAGCCGGTAGCAGCCAGGCAGTGTAGAACCCTGTAGTGGGAACAGTCAGACACCGTTACCATGGAAACCAACGATGGGTAGTCGACGGACGGGTGTTTTGCCGTTACCGATCCAGGCGAAGTAGAGCGCAATCTTCTCTCCGAAGTACTCCCTGATGTGGTCCAGAGGTTGATAGCGCCTCCAGCAGGACCAGCAGGCCCAGTACCTGTGCAGGATCTGCCTCAGACCCAACGACTGGGGGGGCACCGGGGGGTTTGGCAGCTCAAAGTCGCCCTAAAAAAGACAAGGACACTAAGGACTTTTACGGCCGTGAGTCCTGATTGGTCCAGAGTCCAGCGCTCACCTCGTGTAGCGGGTAGGCGGCGCTGAAGACCCCCTCACTCAGCAGTCGGTCGATTCCTACCTCCCCCCGTTTCACCACGCCGTATGGAGTGCGAGCCAGGATCTCGTACACCTGGGGGGCAGGACGCCGTGACTTGACTCGAACCAACAGTCGACACGCTAACGGATACTGTCTGTCAGCTGATCGTCCATTCTACTAAGCTACGCTAACCACCAGATGTCAAAGGCAGGTCAATGCTAACGTTTCCCTGCTACCAAATCAAATGTGTTTGTTTGCCTAGTAGTTTTCCTATTTGTTTTCCTATTTGTTTTTCTAGGTGTTTGCCTAGTCGTGAACCACGGACACGCCCCCCGTCTGGTCGGATTCAGGTCGGATATTGATGGGTGTTTACAGATTGTGTTGAGGATGAACAGCTGATCGCAGTATCCGTCTCCTGACGGAAACATCCTGGAATCACCCAGACCTGCAGTCTCTGACCAATCAGAGGACTTTGTGAAGACCACACCCCAAACCAGGACTTAAATTTCTGGGCTTTATCTGTAATATACGAGTTTTACTGAGAAACGAGTGGAAATTTAAATGTCAATGTCAAGTCAGAAACTGAAGGATTTATTTTTGTTCTGGTTTGGATGTCTCAGATTGTTAAAACTACTTTAAGGTGGATCCAAATTTTAGCAAAATTTTAGTGTTTTCATCGCTCCAAGACGAAAAGGATAAAGTAGGATATCTGGTTATTCCACTTTTTAAAAAATAAGTACATCTAATATTTGTCTATGTTTAAATAAATACTTCCACACGGCTCTACATTTGTATTGACAAACTGGTTTGTGAGCCAATCGGCTGAAGACTGAAACAGAACCTGTCTTTTACAACGTATATAATATTATATAATATATATATATATATATAGTGTATTTGTAGAGGTGATCTGTAATTAGCCGCTACATGCTAACAAACAGGTGTGGAGGTTTTATTGCTGAGACAGCGTGTGTTTGACTTCACATGCGTGTTTGCTTTGTGGGTGTCGGGCCTGATGAAGAACTCGTAAAGTCTTTTATGTATTCATGGTGATGACAGGGATCAGGTGGTAATCCAACCGGGTTAATCTACCCTGGGGTAAACAGATATCCCGACCGTCTTGAACTCACCACTTGATGTCTCTGAGTGGTTTTGAAAAACGTTTCTTTTTCCTCGTTGCCCAGAAACCTGCAGATAGAACTCAGGTCAAACATCAGCCTACAAAGAGAAACAACCGGGTCATCATCAGCGTTCTGAAGAACCTCAACAGAACCGATTTAAATTTACAATTTTAAAATGACTTATTGTCCAACGAAAAACCACCAAAAAATGTTGTAAGCCAGAAACGACGCAAGTCAGAGAAAAGTTGTAAGTCAAAAATGACATAAGTCAAAAAACGTAAATCAAAATGATGTTAGTCAAAAAACGATGTTAGTCAAAAAAACGTAAGTCAAAACGACGTAAGTCAAAAAAACGACGTAAGTCAAAAACAACGTAAGTTAAAAAACAAAAGTAAATTCCTAGTTCAGTACTGAACTTTATTAATGAATGTATTTTAAAAATCTGATGTATAATCAAGAACGAAAAAAATGTGAAAACTAAAGATGAAGTTTTGTACTCAGATGTCTCCTAGCCGTAGGAACAAGTCTTAAGAGCGACCAGGTGAAGACATTTTCGTGTTGGTACCTCTGCAGCTTGTTGGTCCTGAACTGACAGGTGTAGAAGTCTGCAGGGGGGTTGGGGACGTCCTGGGACAGGATGCTGGGGAGGGACAACCTGGTCAGGAACTGCTCAGACCAGTTGATGATGGAGGTGCTTCCCACCTGTGAGAACCGACACCGGGGTTCAGTTCACACCAGAGCCCCTTTGTCCCCTTTGTGATGTCACAGGTTTAAGGTAGCAGGAGGCGGAGTCAGAGCGTTACCTGCAGGGGAACTCTGAGACTGATCTCCTCTCCGTAGTAACAGAGGACCCTCCAGGGGGCGCTGAGGAGGACGAAGCAGACCCTGGACTTCTCCTGAATGACCATCTTCTGCAGGGAGACAAGCTGTTACTTATGGGGTTCCACAAGGTTTATGTCTCCACCCCCCCGCCACGCCCTCAGGTGGGCGTGGCCTTCAGGTGTTCGTGTTACTCACCTGTTCCATAAGCAGTCCAAAGTACTGCAGCTTTCTCAGGAACTTGTCCCTCCACTTCCTGTGGTTGGGGTTGACGTTTTCACACTGGTCTGTCGATAAAGTCAGAGGCTCCTCCCACGCCAACACAAAATCTGTCCAATCGGACCACAGGTTTATGATCATGATTGGATGATGTCACTACAGATGCTGCGAACCCATCCTCTACTCTGGGTGGGTCCTGGTGATGTCACAGGAAGTTGACTTCACAGGAAGTGAACCTGGACTGTTTCACCTCGTGAACCTGGACTGTTTCACCTCGTGAACCTGGACTGTTTCACTGTGTGAACCTGGACTGTTTCACCGCGTGAACCTGGACTGTTTCACTGTGTGAACCTGGACTGTTTCACCGTGTGAACCTGGACTGTTTCACTGTGTGAACCTGGACTGTTTCACCGTGTGAACCTGGACTGTTTCACCGTGTGAACCTGGACTGTTTCACCGTGTGAACCTGGACTGTTTCACCGTGTGAACCTGGACTGTTTCACCGTGTGGACCTGGACTGTTTCACTGTGTGAACCT
Source organism: Antennarius striatus (assembly GCF_040054535.1). Lineage (NCBI taxonomy): Eukaryota > Metazoa > Chordata > Actinopteri > Lophiiformes > Antennariidae > Antennarius > Antennarius striatus. The sequence goes on along the minus strand of NC_090781.1, from coordinate 25,916,796 downwards.
GGACTGTTTCACTGTGTGAACCTGGACTGTTTCACTGTGTGAACCTGGACTGTTTCACTGTGTGAACCTGGACTGTTTGACTGTGTGAACCTGGACTGTTTCACTGTGTGAACCTGGACTGTTTCACTGTGTGAACCTGGACTGTTTCACTGTGTGAACCTGGACTGTTTCACTGTGTGAACCTGGACTGTTTCACTGTGTGAACCTGGACTGTTTCACTGTGTGAACCTGGACTGTTTCACTGTGTGAACCTGGACTGTTTCACTGTGTGAACCTGGACTGTTTCACTGTGTGAACCTGGACTGTTTCACTGTGTGAACCTGGACTGTTTCACTGTGTGAACCTGGACTGTTTCACTGTGTGAACCTGGACTGTTTCACTGTGTGAACCTGGACTGTTTCACTGTGTGAACCTGGACTGTTTCACCTGAACTACTTCATCGGCTGGTGTCTTTGTCATACATTTATTATTGTTACTGTTATTACTGTGTTATTAATCTCTACATGTCATATCTATTGCTTCGTCTGTCCCCTCCTGGAGGAGGGGTCCCTCCTCTAGTCTTCCTGAGGTTTCTCCCATCCATTTTTCCCCTGTTAAAAGGGTTTTGGGGGGAGTTGCTCCTTACCCGATGTGGGGGTCGTACTGGTCTCAGGACACAAAGGTCAGAGGGATGTCGTCCGTGTGCAGATTGTAAAGACCTTTGAGACACTGTTTGTGGATCTGGGCTATAGAAGAATGAATAAACTTGAAAACTTGAAAAACTTGGAAAGAACGTTTCACTGCGTGAACCTGGACTGTTTCACCGCGTGAACCTGGACTGTTTCACCGCGTGAACCTGGACTGTTCCCGTCCTACCAGAGAAGCAGCTGTGTCATCAAACCGCCGTTAGCTGGCGCTGCTCGGGTGTGAAGTTTGCCCTCCGCTCAGCTAATATTGACTCACCGACTCGAGTCGATCCGTCGGAGAAGACGTTGGCGTCCTTCGGCTTAACAGGTTCATTCTGGGGAACATTAAACACGGGGATTAGCATGTTGCCACAAATAGCATGTTCAGCAGGTGTCACATGTTCAGACATTTTTCTTGTTGGACTGGTCTATATCAAGACGACACTAGCTAATGTTTCCATATGGGCGTTAGCGGTTAGCGGTGTTAGCTCCTCTATGATGGGTGATGAAGGTTATGTTTTTCTTCGCTTTGAGGGTTCTTCCTGTTTTTGTTTCTATCGTTAGCGAGGCAGAACTAGCGTTGCCTTCCTGATTCGGTGGCTCGTCACTCCACACTAGTGTTAGCGTGCGGCGCCGCTAAGTCCTGACTCCCCACCCACTTCCTGTCAAACACACCATCTAGCTGTCCCAGAATTCTTTGGGTGTGTTCTGTCTTCTAATGGAGCTAGGCTACATGCTACTTCCTGTTTGGAGTGTTTGTGCTAAGCTCAGCTAATCAGCCTGTTTCAGGTTTTCTTGGATTTGTAGCATTTTAACGTAGCGTTAGCATTTGTATTAGCTGTGTTTTCTTCACAGCAAAAAGCTGAGGTTCCTCCCTGAGGAACACCAGAACTGATTGCCCTGATTCCTGAAGCTAATCAGCTGGTTATTGATCAGGTTTTTGATGAGGACGTCGTTACCTCGTAGATGCTGCCGTAGTTCTTCTCCGGTTTGGTTTCCATGGTGAACAGTTTGGTGACGTCCTCCCTGGGCTCCGCCCTCCTCCTCATCCTCCTGAACTTCCTCACTCCTCTTCCTCCTGATCTACAAACACACACGTTCTCAGTCCGGATATGTTCAAACCTTTAGCCCCGCCCCCCTCAGCACCTGTCAGTCACACCTCAGGTGAGAACGAACCCCAGTTCTGATTGGTTCCTCACCTGATGCGCCGGTCGGACCTGTTCACCTGTTTTTGTTCTTTTTCTAATTTTCATCAGAAAAGAACGGGACGGGTCTCACCTGAGAGGAACCGGATCTCACCTGAGAGGAACGGGTCTCACCTGAGACGGACCGGATCTCACCTGAGACGGACCGGGTCTCACCTGAGACGGACCGGATCTCACCTGAGACGGACCGGGTCTCACCTGAGACGGACCGGGTCTCACCTGAGACAAACCGGATCTCACCTGAGACGGACCGGATCTCACCTGAGACAGACCGGATCTCACCTGAGACAAACCGGATCTCACCTGAGACGGACCGGATCTCACCTGAGACGGACCGGATCTCACCTGAGACAAACCGGATCTCACCTGAGACGGACCGGATCTCACCTGAGACAAACCGGATCTCACCTGAGACAAACCGGATCTCACCTGAGACGGACCGGGTCTCACCTGAGACATTCGTCACGCCTCCAGAAACACGCAGCTGGGGGGTTTATCTGTGAGTGGGTGTTGCAATGAGCTGGCGACTTGTCCGGGGTGTACCCCGCCTCTCGCCAGCTGGGACGGCCCCCAGCTTAAACGACTGGAGGCAAGACAATATTGATCGTCTGGCCTCACAGAAACAGAATGCATGTTGGGTAATTATTTAAATCAGAGCAAACTTCCTTGGGGGGGGCGTGTCCTTTTTCTGCCCGGGGGGCGTTCCCGTTCTCAAGGTGCGTCACGTGACGTTCTGCACAGAACACGCTTCTGGCCTTCAGGTGCTTCCACCTGACATCTGCGTGACCTCTCCGAGCCGCGTGCGTCTGCGTGACGCGCATGCGCGTGAAGCGCAAACATCCTGGAGGCGCGAGGCGCGCAGGTGGAATCCGGACCGAGTCGACTCCGGCGGCAGAACCGAACCGCGGAGCCCGGATGGGTCCGGGACCCGACGGTTCTTCATCATCATCATCATCATCATCAGTCGTTCTCACCTGGACCACGTGACGCGCTTCTGCTGGACGCACGCTTGTCCCCTGACAGCTGCTGATCACAGCTGTTAGACCCCTCGAACCCGGACCCCCCCCCCTCCCCGGACCGGGTCTGAGGGGGTTAGGGGGGGTCAGAACCAACCCGCGCGTCCCCGCCAGGCGCGCGCCTCACACTCACCTTCGCAGCCGGTCCGGATCGGGAACCGGTGGGTCTCCCGTTTGGTCCATGTCCGCTGAAGAGTGTGTGTGTGTGTGTGTGTGTGTGTGTGTGTGTGTGTGTCTGTGTGTTCAGTCTGCAGCAGCAGAGCCACCTCTGTAAGCCCCGCCCATCCTGCTAACCCCGCCCCCAGCCTCTGAGGCTTTAACCCCTGTTGGAACTGACACCCAACCTGTAACACCCAACCTGTAACCCCCAACCTTTAACCCCAAACCGCCCACTGCGCTCTGATTGGACGGCGCCCCCCCCCAGGACAGACACGCTGCTTTCAACAAACTGAGTTTATTCTACATCAGATCTGCGTCCTACTGTACAGCTTATGACACACCAGGCCCCGCCCACACCAGAGGCCCCGCCCACCCCCACACACACTCCTCCACACCCACGAGGCGACAGCGACGCAAAGGTTCTAAACAGAACCCGAACAGAACCGTTACACAGCAGAACCAGTGGTGACACACACACACACACACACACACACACACACACACACACACACACACACACACACACACACACCTTTGACAGGAAGCAGCTTCTTCTGCTGAAAAATGATGTCATGACCTGCTCGGGATTGGTCGTGATGTCATCAGGTGACACGCGCACACACACGCACGCACGCACACACACACACACACACACACACACACACACACAGTTTAATGTAATGAGACTTTAATAGTTTGAGTCCAGGTGAGCAGACGGCGCCACCTGCTGTCAGACATGAGTAACTGCAACAATGAAGGATTATGGGTAATGTAGTTGAGGTAACATCTCAAACTGACATCTATACTGTAACACTCCATGTAACACAGTTAATACTTAATTCAATATAATTAAATGACTAGAATAAAAGGGTTTCAAAAGTTTCTTCACTACGACTCGGGTTCGAGTCCCTGAACGCCTCACAGCGATGAAGAGGAAGGGGGGGTCACGAGGACCAATCTCTGAATCTGGACAGTAACGACTGACTTCATCCAACCAGTTCCTCTTTTAAGGCGTTCTTTCAACATTTAAGGCAACATTCCAAAGTCAGAACCAAACCTCTAAGGCGCTTGTTTGTGTTAAAGCCGCTGAATTCATTCGGATGGATCCTGATTTTCTGGAGTTCAATGCGATCTATGAATGACAACAATTAAATTAAGTTATTTCTGCCTAAAACTGCAAAATTCTGAATTAAAAACGTCATTAAAAATAAAGTGGTGGTTTTAACGACTGTATTCTATTTTTTTTAAAAATTAAATTTGAGTTCAACTCCTGAATTTAAAGATTTGAGGCCCAAATTAATTTTTAACACTCATAACAAGTTTTTATACATCATATGTTAATTATATAATTTAATTACTGTCAGTTATACTTTTTATTTTTCTTGTCCTGCAAGCAAACATTTAATTTGGGGTTTTTTTGTCTTGGAAAATCAAACATTTTAGAAAATGTTTGAATTTTAAGTTTTAGGTGTTCATACTAATAATCCTTAGATCTTTCTGTCCATTAATTTTACACACAGAATGAAAGTTTTTCCTTTAAAGGGATAATCAATAATCATCAACAGGGTCGGAGAACATTTTAAAGGTTAAATAATTTAGAGAGAAATCTATTCTTTCATTTATTCTCTACACCAGAAGTTTAACGCCTTAATTAAAAATAATCAATTCATTAAAACCACTAAAAGATCCAAGAACATTGATTATTGATTAATGGAACCCTGAAAACCACGACCTAAAAGTGAAAACGGCGTCGTGTGTGTGTGAACGTCACACACGTCCGCGACTGGCGAGCTAATAGTGAGGTCATCACAGTGATGTCATCAGAGGAGAGCGTCACACATACAGACAGACAGGGAACCCAAAGCCCGCTAACAATACGTATCAATAATGGCGAGAAAGCAGAAATCCTCGTCCCGTGTGGCTTCATCATCTTCATCTTCGTCAGTCCTTCATGTTCCTGAAGTCCACCGAGTCCGATCCCAGACAGGAAGTCCGTTTGATCGGGTTTATATTCACCGTACGGAGCAGAAGATGAAACCCGATCACCTCCTGATGTCCAATCAATAACCTGCTGATCAATCCGGCCTCCGAGACGCTCATCAGCTGGCTGTCGATAACAATCTGACTCCTAAACAAACTAAATACCTAACACAGTAGTCTACTGAAGCCCCGCCCCTCTGGCGGCTACCACACCTCGCAGCGCTTCCCCGTGTTCATCGGCGTCCCGGCAGGACACAGGAAGTGGCGGCTGAAGTCTGGCGAGTTGGCGAGCGTTCCGATCACCCGGAACCGGGGGGGACTGTGGGGGTCGGTCACCAGGCCCTCGTGAGCGCTCTCTGGTGTCCGGACGGAGCACCACACCTGTGGCGAATAAATACATACGTGTGAAACCCCCAAAATGCATCAGAACGTGACGTAAAACCAGCTCCCAGCTATGACGACTGCGCGCCAGGAACAGGGATAAGCCCCCGTACGGAACCCCACAGAACGCCGTTCTATTCCGGTCAGTCTCACCTGAGCGAATCCCACAAAGAACAGCTGATCGTTGGTCAGGTTGACGGCAGGAAGTAGCTTCTCCTCCCCGTTCTTCCGAACCCACGACCGGTAGGCCTGGAAGGAGACGACAAGCATACGATTTAGCGTCGGAAGAGCTAACGCTAACGTCACATCCGGTACCAACCGGTCCGTACTCACATGGTACGCCGCCTTCAGCCCGCCGTTGTCGGCGATGTTCTCTCCGAGCGTCTGCTTCCCGTTGACGTGTTCTCCGTTGACGTGGTAACCGCTGTACTGATCCACCATGCATTCCGTTCTCTCGTGGAACGCCTCCAGCGACGAGTTCTGCCACCACGGCCTCAAGTTGCCCTCCTTATCGTACTCGCGACCTGAAGGCACGACAGGACAAGACAAGTCTGGACAATCTCCCAGCAGCCCCTGCTTCAGGGTCACCAGTCCCATTTTCCCCTACGGGTAAAAACCTCGGCTAGTGTCGTTCTCGATTACATGTCGTTTTTCAAAAAAATACACGGAGCAATAAAAGCCACGTCATTTTACTCGACTTATAAATATGTTGCGTCTCCTCGAAACGATTAACGTCAAATGAGGTCGCCCTGAATTCCCATGAACGAGATGCTAATCGCTATGAGCTACGTAGCAGGACCAGAGATCCAGACTCACCCTGATCGTCGAAGGCGTGCGTGAGTTCGTGACCCATCACCACTCCAATCCCGCCGAAGTTCAGCGCCCTGATGACAGTCAGATTCAAGGTTTGACCAAAGACCAGCAGACACTCAAATAAAAGACATCCACGGTTCCGAAAACTATTCTAAATTGTTGTATAAAGAATATTTTTCTAGAAAGAAATCAAATCAGAAGCTAAAAAAATATCATCAAGACTCAGAATAAAACAAAGGAGTCTAAACTTTTGGAGCTTGAAACGTCTATTTTGCCCAATCAAGACTTTTGGTCTAAAACTTGCCACTGCCCCCTGGAGGCTGATTGAGGTACTCCTCAGTTTAGCTGAACATCTGCTAAGCTAATCTGCTAAACCTCCTACGTCTCCTAATGATGACACGTTCGACAGGTGCAACGACAGACAGGTGGACAGACAGACGGATATGCAGGTAGACGGACTTGGGGTGGTCGTGGGCGTAGAAAGGAGCTTGAAGGATCCCGGCGGGGAAGACGATGCCGTTCTTAGTGGGCATGTAGTAGGCGTTAACGGTGGGCGGAGTCATGCTCCACCTGGAGGCGGGCACAGGAGGTGAGGGGAGGGCAGAGGAAACAAGGACAGGAGTTACTTTGTGGTTCTGGTGGTCGGTCAAACGGGCCAGATGTCGGATCCACAGGTGTCCTCGACACACAGCGCTACCAGCTCAGAGCATCCAGCAGGGGGCACTGTGCAACGAGTATCCATCCAATCATCCATTACCCATCCATCCATTTCCTATAGTCTACAAGCGAGAAGCAGGGTAAACCCTGAACACCTCGCCGGCGCATTGAGTGTGGTTTTGGTCCAATCTTAATAAAAGCTAAAGGAACCAATGAGAACGCAAAGATACCCCGTGGAACAGAGAAGCTAGCATTAGCATGTCAGCAGCCAGGTCTGAAGCTGCTAGTTTAGATGGTTCTGATTGGTTCTGTTGGATGGTTCTGATTGGTTCTGTTGGATGAAGCTCTGAGCCGTGGGTCTGGGGATCCGACCCCTGACCTGACGTGACTCGGGTGTTACTGGTCTTCGTCGTTATTACTGGTCTTTGTTGGGAGTCTTCCTCAGCTGGTCGGCCATCACTCGCGATGAGAAGTTGAAGAAGTTCAGCATGTTCTGGAAGAAGCTGTCATCTGACACGTCGTACTGAAAAACAACAGTTAGAGGCTTTACCAGCAGGGGGCAGCAAACCATCAGCCCGTTTAACCCCGTCCCACCTGGAGGGCAGGTGAGCCCACCACCGACCGCCACCACTCACCCCGTCGTAAACGTCATCCAGCTCTTTGGGGTCCAGGATGAATTCTGGGAAACCGATCATATCGTAGATCCCGTCTGCCTGATGAGGGACACCCAGAGACCGTCAGACCAGAGCCTTCCCCGACCTGTTTGCTTGCCCACTTGTTTGCCTACCTTGTCTTTGGCGGCCTGCCTCGTCTGCTCGTCCATCCAGCTGAGTTTGTCTAGAGATTCTTTGAACGCTGATCGGATCTCGTTGATCATCTCCTCGGCCTGGAAGAAAAGGACGGACAAGAGGAGACCCGGTCAGATCCAGGACCCGCCTCCACCGAACATGTGGTCTGAAACCAACCAACAATGACTCACAATCTCTTTGCTGTGTTTGTCGAAGGTCGCCTTCACGAAGAGTGAACCCAAGGCGAAGCCCAGGGTGTCATCGGTGTTCTCAATACAGGTCTGCCAGCGGGGGGTGCAGGACTGCAACCAACCACAACCAGTTAGGACCAGAACCAGAGGTAGAACCAAAAAACCCAACTTTTGATTGCTAGAATTCCACTAAGACCAGTTAGAACCAGAATCAGAACCAGCTGTAGAACCAACAAACCCAACTTTTGATTGCTAGACCAGTTAGAACCAGTTACACACAGCAGACACCAGCTTCCCCAGCACACCCTACACACCCAACTACCCAATGAAAACCAGAACCACCCAATGTCAGCTGTCAATCAAAGACACCACACCCATGTTTGTAGCATACCAAGCTAATTAAGAAATTATCAGAACTTGATTGAACTTTTTGGGTTTGGTCTTGTAAAAAGAAAGGGGAGGGGTTTATTATCTGCACCCGTCAACCACTAGGGGGCAATCAAGGTGCAGGTCATGTTTAGGAAAGACTATAGATAGAACCTATTACAGATAGAAATAAAGATGTGTCAAAACCAGTCCGGTTCCATCAACAAACTGGGAACCACTGCTGGTGGGAGGATTACCATCTGCTGTAGTGGAAGAAACAACCGGGTCAGAACCAGAACCAGGGGAACAGCATCTATCTACAGTTTCAGGTGTGGCGGAAGTACCTTCTTTGTCCCATAGAGACTTTCCCTCAGTTTGTCCTGGGCGTTCTCGAAGCGCTGGTCCAGACTGGCCTCGGTCTTCTGGACCAGCGTCCACATCATGTAGTTGTTCAGCAGACTGGGAGGACAGAGAGACAGCTGGTCAAACTGGGGGACCCGTCCCGGGTCCGGGTGCCGGGTTGGGTTGAGAGTCGGTCCTGACCTGCGGTCCGTCTTGTTGATGAGGTCGGACACCTGCTGCAGGTACTCTCTGGCGTACAGGACGACGGGCTCGGTGTCGTTCAGCTCCAGGGGGGACAGTGAGGACAGCAGGTAGTCCAACCAGTCCACAGCTGGGGCCAGCAGCTGCAAGACCCAGATTCTGATCAGAACCACAAGAAAAACCCACGCAGACGGACAGACCGGGTGGAACCTGAGAGACCAAACTGAGGGCAAAGCGTTCTGCCTGAGGCTGTTCAATAAACTGGATGTAATAACTGGTCTCTCGGCCCTTGTCACGGAGGGCCCCGGTCAAAACCAACATAATCCTCTGTGTGGGAGCAGACTGCACCACCCGGGGGGGACGCGCCGAGATGAAAAACTAATCCCCACCGACTGCTTCAGCAACAAACAGTCAAACCTCTGCAGACAGAAGGCGGTGCACGTTGGTCCGGTTGGCTGACGACGGAAATTATCGTCTCTTTGCTCTCCTTCTGGTTGATCAGTGTAAGGACAGCTGAATAGGTTTATTTCATCATCAGAAACATGTGATTTGAATTAACTTTATTGCACTTCCCTAAAAAACATGAACATGTAATGAGCTGAGTGACCTGCAGGCGGCGCTCTGCTCCACAGGCTTCACCTCCTCTGACAGAAATGGACTCAGGACAAATGATAAGGTCACGTTATTTATCGGAGGACATGTTTATGTAATAACCTGTTATCTAACCATGGAGATGCAGACTCATAGCAACAAGCCCCATAGCAACAGTTGCTATGGTGACCCCAGAAGCATCTATAACCCTGAAGGACAGAGAGCTGCAGCAGCAGAGACTGAGCTCAACAACGCATACGACCAACCTTAGCACCATCCGATGAACGTTAGCATGTTCACACCTATCACTGAAGCCAATGTTAGCACATGTGCATATGACACTGTGGCTAATGTTAGCATGGTTACAGCCAGCATACAACTATGTAAGCTTTTTCACACCTATCACCAAAGCTAACATTAGCATATTTACATGTGGCACTATAGCTAACGTTAGCGTATTCACACCTATCACCACAGCTAGCGTTAGCACGTCTGCAGGTGACGTGTCCTCACCTGTAGTTCGGCGATGGTGACCTTATGGTAGATCTTCTCCTCGTCTCGCCGTTGGTCCTGGGGGACGGTGATGTTGGCGAGCGCCGTCTCAAAGTCCAGGATCTGCTGCATCTGCTGGAGAGCGGTGGTCCTCTCCCCACCCAGAAGAACCCCCAGCTCCACCATGTAGTCCAGGTACGCCACCAGCACCTGGGGGGGACGCCTCGTTTCAACTCAGTGTAAAACGCATTCAGGAACAACTGGAAGGTCATCCTCACCTTCTCATTGGCTGTCTTGTTGAGGTAATAATCTCTGGATGGCAAGGAAAGCCCCGATTGGTCCACCTGAAGAGTGTTAGAACAGGGAGGAGCCAGGAAACCAGTTAAATTTGATGAGCCGACGTTAAAACGTGGCGTTCCGGTTCCATCTGGTCGCGGCTCACCTGGATGATGTTGCTGTTGGAGTTCTTGGGATCGGCGTTGACTCCGACGCTGAAGAACGGCTGGGCTCTGTAGGGGCCGGACACCACCTTCAGAACCTCCATGAAGTTGTCCTTCTCCCAGGGGCCCGTCAGGTTCCAGCCCCCCAACTACAGGTACAGGAAGTCCAGGTATTGATCACGACAGAACAGATCAGAGCAGCAGTCACCAGATTCTCCACCTGTTTGCTGATGATACTCTGATTTATATCTCAGGTGTTTTTTTTTTAAAGGTGCGTTTGTTTCGTTTCCCCTGACGGATTGAAACGAAGTAAATTCACTTGAGAAGCTTGATTTTCTGATTCTTCACATTTTTGGAAACAAAAATGTTGTTACGATATTTAATAAAAGCAACAATAAAAATATTTTATAGAAGCGTTAAGATGGACAAAAAACGGTCTAGGCCCCTCAGAGGAGGTGTGCTTGATACGATGTGTGCACGCTAACAGAAATGGAGTTAAACCTGAGTGAGGCGGCTACCATGGTGAGCAGGTGTGTCCCTGGTTACCTTGGTGATGAGGTCAATGAGGGGCTGAGCCCCCAGCTCCTCAATACGCTGCGTGTTGAGACAGGACAGGTAGTAGGACTGGGTCTTCCTCTCAGCCTCGCTGCTGCCGTTGAACGTCCCGTTCTCTGGTAGACGAGAACGTAACGGGTCAGAACCGGTCAGGACCACCTCCACCCATCTCCCCCACCCGTCTCCCCCACCCGTCTCACCCAGCAGGTGCTTGAGCAGGGCCTGGTTCTGCTCCCAGATGCTGTTGAAGGTGGACCAATGGGAGCGCCCGTCGGGCAGCGGGTTCTTCCTGATCCAACCGCCGCAGGCAAACTGGTAGAAGTCCTGACACGGGTCGGCGCCGCGGTCCATCGCCTCCACCATCTGACTGGCCACCGTCACGCACGCCTCCGACAGGCACAGGCCGCGGCTGCTGTCTGCAAAGCATCATGGGACAGGAAGTCAGAAACCTGAAGACGAGCCCAGGAGGAGACGGTAAGTTCAGAACGGACGAATCGCAGGAGGAGGGAGGAAGTGAAGAGAGAATCAGACAAGGATGTAGGGAACAAGAGGAAAAGGAAAGGAGGACACACAGAAAGGGAAGAAGAATGCTTGAGGAGGAAAGAGCATGGCATGGGAAAAGAGGATGGGTGGGGGCAAGAAAGGAAATGATCAGAAAGGAAGTGAAGGAAATGAGAGGGAGGGGAGGAAGGGAGGAGGTAGATTCTCTGGGGCACCGAAGGAAAGGATAGCGGAGGAGAAGAAAGACGAGTCAGAGGAGGAGGTGAAGAACGGAGACGTGTTGATAGTGCTGCTAAAACCATTACTGTGTTAGCTGCAGCTAACGTTAGCACGTACACACCTAACAATACAGCTAACGTTAGCACGTATACACCTAAAAATAAAGCTAACGTTAGCACATATACACCTAACAATACAGCTAATATTAGTACATTCACAACTCTACAGCTAATGTTAGCATGTCTGCAGATAACACTGTAGCTAATGTAGCTAACACATGTTTACTGGTACCCAACTGTACTTGGTACCAGCATCCAAAGGTACTCAAAGGTGTCAGTACAATTGGGTGCTATAGGGTACTTTTGGGTATCAGTGGGTACTGTTGGATACTATTGGGTACTGTTAGGTACCATAGGGTACTTTTGGGTAGGGGTGGGTACTGTTGGGTACCGGTGGATACTATTGGGTACCGTTGGGTACCATAGGGTACTTTTGGGTACCGGTGGGTACTGGTGGGTACCGTTGGGTACTATTGGGTACCATAGGGTACCGGTGGGTACTGCTGGGTGATGCGACCTTACAGGTAATGCAAGAGTAATAAACGAGGAAGTGGCAAGAAAATAAAGAAAGGGGCGGAGAACGAAAGGAAAGAAAGGGAAGAGAAGAGGGCCAGGACTACGAGGTAGAGACGGATGTGAGGAGTAAATAAAGGAACGATCAGGAGAAAAGCAGAGAGAAGGACAGAAGACGTAGAGAACAGTTTGAGACATCGCTGGAAGCAGGTTTTGGGGTCTTACCTGAGCTGAACCCGAGTCCCAGGACCAGCAGGCAGGCCAGCAGGGCCAACAAGGTAGCTAACAGCAGGACTGACAGGAGAACCTCCAGTTGGGTCCTCCTCCCCAGAATGTCCACACCTCCTTTCCTGAAACCCAACTGAGAGAGACAAGTCCATCAACACAAGCCTCATCCAGGACCCGTACCTTAAACCAGAACATCCTGGGACGACCCCAGTGGTGTCCAGAAAAACTGAGCAAGATGACCCAGATGAGGCTCCAACCGGTTCCCAGGGTTTAAGGCGGGATCTGTGAAGGCCTAACGCGATCATAGACCGGAAACAGAATCTTGAGGAGGCGGGACGAGAACCATCGGACCTGAGACTCTGGTCCTCAAGTTCTCGTTCTTTTCGGATTCCTCCCAAAAAAAACTGCAATACACGTGAACTGATGGCTAAAATGTCACCTCTCAAGACTAAGCCCCGCCCACTTTCTAATATCAGCCAGTCAGTGACTCTGAACAGGTTCACAACTTCCTGTCATTTGACCCTGGTAGTCCTTGTAATTCCTGGGTGGAAGAAAACAAGACAGCTTACAGGCTGCAAGGGTCACTCGCTCTAGCTACCAATCACAGGAGCTCATTTCACCTTGACTCCGCCCCCATTCTTTGTCAAAGAATGATGATCTGAGGCTCAGTTTGTTCCACATTCGTGACATTCTGACAGCATCACTAACATGAAAGCAGCTAGTAGCAGCAGCTAGTAGCAGTTAGCAGCTAGTAGCAGGTAGTTGCTAGTAGCAGTTAGTGTAGAGTAGCAGATAAGTAAGTAGCAGTTAGCAGCTAGTATTAAGAGTTTGTTTGACACCACCTTAGATGCTAATGGGCTAAATGTCACATCACTTTTGCTAGCCATGCTACGTTAAAGCCACTCATCAGAGAGCAAACGGATTACGGCGTGGTGGAGGAGGAACCTGGCGTTCGTTGCCTGACGCGTGAAGAAGGTCGTTGATTGTCCCTCCTGGCTTCGGCTGGTCTTCATTGTGTCGCTGTTGGCTGTTGCTCATGGCAACGACGGGTCGTCAACAACAAAACGGGTTCAAACTGCAAGAGTTGACAGAGGCCCAACTTTGGCAGAAGTCTGGTCCAATCCTGGAGATGTTAGCAGCCGTTGCTAACGGGCGCGCTGATGGTCGCTGGGGCCAAGCCGGACCTCTCTGACCGGCGCCATCGCCACAGACTCACATTTGTTGGACGGCGTTTTGGGCCGGGCAGCGTTCCAGACCTCCCGCTGCTCCTCTTTGTTACCGGTGGCCCCATTTTGTGTTTTTCAGTCAGAGCCTCCTCCCCCTACCCCCCCAGGGCTTGGCTACCCCAGACTTACATGTACAAGTGCAGGACGGCGAGAGTCTCCAGCTGGACACGCTAACACGCTAGCTGAGTCACCGACCCGAGTCAGACGCTAACAGACCTCCTTTCTCTCCTGTGTGTGTGTGTGTGTGTGTGTGTGTGTGTGTGTGTGTGTGTGTGTGTGTGTGTGTGTGTGTGTGTGTGTGTGTGTGTGTGTGTGTGTGTGGTGCCTTCACTGACCTCTACTCTGTCGGGAGACGACACCATCTCATGGACAGCGTCGGGCCGGTCCTCCTCAAACGTGGTCTGCTTGTAGCTCGACATCTGAGAGACGAGGACAGGAGAGACGGAATCAGTCGTACGATAACAATAAAAACACTATAATAATTGAGTGTTTTATTTATTTAACTGACACAACAGAACTTCTCTGCCGTTACACATCCAAACTCCAAGTGTGAAATAAAAACAAATGTATTCTGCTTCAAAATAGGTTGGTGTCATCATCAGACCCCAACCATGAAAAGTAAAGTGAAGTGTTACCTGTGTACACACAGGTTACCTGTGTGTACACAGGTAACCTGTGTTGACTGAGTGTTTGGGAGCCGTGAGCTAAACGACTTGGCATCATCTCCAGCTAGCAGCCGTCACAGCATTTTGGATCATTGATAATGGTTAGTAATTGTCATTGTTAAGGTCTGATGATCTATTTTAAAGCGTGATGTATTATAGTTGTCAGTGTTTGTTTGTCCGATCGTTTGTTTGTTTGTGAACCCGCCAAATATCTTCAAACTGTTGCCGATAGAAAGATGAAAGAAAAAGCACATGACTCAGGCAGCAGAGGGGATAAAATAAGATGATGACCTTGACCTTGAGAAAACTAGGTCAAGGTCAAATTTAAACTTTTATACATTCAGGTAGTTCTAGGTAGTAATACTCAGATCTCTTTTGTGTTTTGAAATTAAAATGATAAAACAATGTTAGAATAAAATAAAAACACATTTAGGAAAAGTCAGGCTCCTATTGGTCCACAGGTTTGAAACCAAGTCATTGGAAATTTTGAAAGCAGCCAAAACGGTCATAATAGTGTTAAAGTCGTGCTTCAGTATTTAGTTGTTACAGCCATGAAGGAGTTCACTGTGTGAACCTGGACTGTTTCACTGCGTGAACCTGGACTGTTTCACTGCGTGGACCTGGACTGTTTCACTGTGTGGACCTGGACTGTTTCACTGCGTGAACCTGGACTGTTTCACTGCGTGAACCTGGACTGTTTCACTGCGTGAACCTGGACTGTTTCACTGCGTGAACCTGGACTGTTTCACTGCGTGAACCTGGACTGTTTCACTGCGTGAACCTGGACTGTTTCACTGCGTGAACCTGGACTGTTTCACTGTGTGAACCTGGACTGTTTCACTGTGTGGACCTGGACTGTGTGACCCATCTAGTCCATTGATTAACATCAGTGATGTTGTAACAGATCAATACAGCAGCAGCCATAACGCTCCTCTTCCTCCTCCTCCTCCTCCTCTTCCTCCTCCTCTTCCTCACCCGTTCCCCCAGAGGTTTTAACACAGCGCTGCCTGTTGACTAGCCTGATTAGCATCATGCTAGCAGCAGCGCCGTATTGATCGCTGATGATTAATTATTCATGGCTGCTGTCGGACTCAAACCGTCCGGTGGGACGCTCTTCATCCTCTCCTGAATAATTCATGACATCAGACCCACCTGTGGCTGCCATTGGCTGCTGAACGCACCAGGTGACGTGGAGCCACAGAGGCGGGTCTGGACTGGAGGCGGGATTAGAACCGACGACCAGCTGTGATCAAATAAACCTCCACTTCCTGTGTTTACACTCAGCTGCCCCCTCCCCTCCTCACTCCCCCCACCCTCATTGTGTGTCTGAACTATAAACAGTAGAGCTCTCCACCCTGCACACACACACGCACACACACACACACACACACACACACACACACACACACACACACACACACACACACACACACACACACACACACACACACACACACACACACACACACACACACACACACAGCTCCCGGATCACCGCAAACACACTCCAGAAACCCAAACAGCTGCAGCGCCACAGTAGGCGGAGTTTGGTTACCATGGCAACCACAGTGGCGCAGAGAAGCGTGGCTCCCGGTGCCGAAACTGAGAGGTTGGGGGGTGGGGGAGAGACCTGATCCCTGTGGGGTTCTTGACATCCGGAGAGGTGATGCTGGTTCTGATGTGGTTCTGTGGTTTGTTTTATCTCCACTCAGGAGGCCCGTTCCAATCCGGATCCAGGTCCTGGTTCTAATCCTGATCCAAGTCCTGGTTCTGATCCGGATCCGGGTCTTGTTGTGGGTCCGGCAGGAAGCTGGTTTCCTGGAGCATCGCTCCCGTCGGGGTCGATGTCGCTCGTCCGGCGCTGTTCTCTTTAATTGATGACGCACGTAGAGGGGGAGGGGAGGGGGGCGAGCGTGGTTGCCTTGGAGACGGGAGTGTGTGTTATATCTCAGTCGAGGGTGATGTCATCGGACGGTGTGTGTGTGTGTGTGTGTGTGTGTGTGTGTGTGTGTGTGTGTGTGTGTGTGTGAAGCGTCTTATGTAACGTCCGTCCCGTCGCTGACGTCTCTTTTGTCTCCTCGCGGCCGCCGTTAGGCTCCGCCCACAGGGCGCGTTAGCCTAGCTTAGCACGATGACAATGACACCAGAAGGTGATCCCTGAGGACACACCTCCCGTTGCCGTGGAGATTCCGGATGGCAGGTGGGATCAAGCCCACAACCATCCTACAGCCAATCAGGGGGAGGAGGAGGCGGAGCTCCATCATCACTGAGTGTGAGCGCAGAGAGGTCACCGGCAGGTTGTCTCCATAGCAACAGCTCCATCACCTGACCTCTGACCCTGAACGTAAACGTAAGCACACAGCGGTGATCAGGTGACCCCGTCAGAGGAACGATGGTTCACCCTGCTCTGGATCTGGATCCTGGTGCGTTCAGATCCAAATCTGGATCGAGTTTTCAATCAAGATTTTGCTCTGGATGTGAACGGATCTGGATCGAGATTTGGATCTGAATGGACTTGGACCTGAATCCAGATCCAGATGCGTTCAGATCCAAATCTCGATCCAGATCTGAATCCAGATCCAGATGTGTTCAAATCCAAATCTGGATCTAGATCTGAATCCATGTCAGGTATGGATCCAGATTTAGTTCTGGATCTGAATCGACATCCAGATCCTTCCAGATCCAAATGTGGATCCAGATGTTCTTCTGGATCTGAACGGATCTGGACCAGAATCTGATACCAGAACATACTGAAGGAAGTCCACTCGGACCAATCATCCTTCTAAACAGGTCTACAGAGCTCCGCCCAGCGGCTTGGTGGGCCACAAGCCCCGTCCTGATGTTGAGGTCATCCGACACGCTTCCAGTGAAGCAAACGATGAGACGCTCCAGCGGCGGCGACACGCCGATAAGATCGTCCGCAGCGGTGCGTTCACTTCCTCCTCCTCACAATAGGAAACCGGACCGCCCCCAGGGAGCGCACAGCGCTAACGCTAACGCAATCAGGAAGTCGTTCCAGAGACATCATTCACAGACAATATTAGCTCAGGACGCTAACGCCTGCAACGGCTGGACCTCCAGGAAGTCCAGGGGACGATGGACCGACGAGGATCAGAACCGTTTGTCCCAGAGGAGGTTTGGAGGCTACGCCTACACCTGTTGTTGTTGTTGTTGTTGTTGTTGTTCAGGTTGGACCACCTCTAGAACATCCACCAGACCAGGAGGAACTTGGAACCCTCACTTCCTGCGGTGCCTTTCCTTCTTCCTGTGGCTCTTCTGGGTCAGGTAGCGGTTCTGGACCCTACCACCATCATCTACCTTCAGTTGCTATGGTAACGAGATAATCAATGACTTTACAGCTGACCGGGTCGGGGTGGATTGTGGTACGACTGAGAAAGTCGTAAATGATAAAACGACAGAACAGGAAGTCCGATTAGCACCTAGCGGTTAGCCAGCTAGCCTAGCCGTCATGCTAGTCTGGTTTGGCGAGTTCAGAGTCTCAGCAGGCGGAGCCGCATTCCAGGCAGGAGCCTGAGAAGACGAGCCCGTGGAACCAGGAAGCCCAGACGCTGGAACTGGTTCCGTTTGTACCCGCCCACACACAGCAGCGGCCAATCAGACGTCTCCGTGTGGCGCAACCACCAATGTTCCAGTTGCATTGTGGTTGCCGTTAGCTTAGCAGTTAGCATGACCGTCAACCGGTTGGACAGGAAAGAGGAAGAAAAACCACAGACTCCGCCCCCCAAAAACATTCAGGTGTTTTTCCTGAGAGGGTGCGTTTCTTTTGGTCACCGGCGTCCACCGCTGGAGTCACAGCACAAGTTTGACACTAAAGGATAAACAAGTTCATTCAGGGGCGGGACTTCCTGTTGATTTCCAAAATAAAACAACCGTGAGACGTTTAAACAAAAAAATATAGAGGAAAAAAAAATCTGTCTCGTTTCTCATGACGTCATCAGTCACAAATAAACAAACGCTCATTTTCACTGAATGTGTTTTAACCTGAAACAGGAACGAACTGATCAGACTGTTCGATCCGTGACGTCATCAGTCAGTCAGTCAACAGCAGGCCTGACACTCACACACACACACACACACACACACACACACACACACACACACACACACACACACACACACACACACACACCTGTCCACACAACAGCCAATCAATCAGGAGCTGATCGGATCGAACATAGTACCGCAGCGCGTGGGCGTCGTATCACGCATCTGTGCGCGCGCGTGTTGCGGTTACGTGTGTGTTTTCGGTGTGTGTGTGTGTGTGTGTGTGTGTGTGTGTGTGTGTGTGTGTGTGTGTGTGTGTGTGTGTGTGTGTGTGTGTGTGTGTGTGTGTGTGTGTGTGTGTGTGTGTGTGTGTGTGTGTGTGTGTGTGTACTCACGGTGTTCCGGAGGTCCTGCAGGGCGACGCTCATCCTGGAGGTCCGTCCGCCCATCCTCCTCCCCGGCGGCCCGTCAGTCTGTCCGCCGCCTCCTCCTCCGGTGTGTGTGCTCCGGTGTGTGTGCTCCGGTGTGTGTGCTCCGGTGTGTGTGCTCCGGTGTGTGTGCTCCGGTGTGTGTGCTCCGGTGTCCCCTCCTCCTGTCGGTGCAGGAGAACCGGGAGCCTCTCGGTTTGTGCCCCGTCCGTCTCGTCAGACCCCGCCCCACATCCAACCAGCCTCTTCCTCTCAAACAAACACACCCCGAGACACAGAGCTGCTGACGTCACGCTCACGGCCCGACGTCACCCCCCCCCCCCACAGCTCCTCCTCGGTGTTCTGTTGGCGGAACCTGTTGGACCTCAGACCGGCGGGAGGATGAAGATCAGCGGAGACCCTCCTCCTCCTCCTCCTCCTCCTCCTCCTCCTCCTCCTCCTCCTCCTCCTCCTCCTCCTCCTCCTCCTCCTCCCATCAGACTGGAGGAGGTTCCGCTCACCTCTCATTGGACAAAAACTAAAAAGCTAACATCAGATTAAATTAACAGATTAAATTATAATCTGATTAAATTATTCATAAACAAACAATACACAACAACAAATGTTTTCTGATGCTGCTCTTAGCATTAGCATGTAGCATCTGGCATCACTTTTTTTACCCTCTGTGGTCACGTGACTCTATCCTAACGGACCCCTGGGGGGGGGGGGTGAACATTTTAAAGCTTTATTGTCCGTTTGGATGTGATGACGTCATCAGCGGTTGTTGGGGTCCATGAGGAGGAGGATTAACCGGTACTTCCGGTCCAATCAATGGAGTTTATAGAGTTTAATCATCCAATAATCAATATTGATTATTGGATGATTGGCTGTTTGATCGGTTCTGCTGAATCAGCGCCGCACCAGGAGGAGGAAGTGGTTTCAAACTGGTTCAACTGGATTCATTCATTAGCAGCACGATAGGAACGGGTGACGTCATCAGGGCTGAACAGAACCAGATTCCGGACAGGAACAGATGGGTCCGCCCGGCTGCCAATCAATCGTCTATCAATAGACCTCAAAGCTGGCGCGCCTGAGGGGCTGGGCTTCCTGCCAAAACGATGACGTCACGCCAGGTCTTAATTAAAGCTCAGGAGCTGGTGATTAATAGTTATAGATAATCAATAGGTTCATGTGATCCGCTCCAATGAGCCAACACCGGGAGGTGACGTGTTGGGTAACACCGCCCCCCTGCGGCCGCAAACACTCGTTACACCGAGCAGGTCGTGACGTCACAGAACAGCTTTACGCCTTTTTAAAGTTTTTACGAATAATTTAACAACGAAAAGAAAGGGGCGGAGCCAACAGCGAGCCTGGATGACGTTTTTTAAATTACTAGGCGGGAGAGTGGGCGTGTCCTACATATATTTAAATGTTTAAAACGGACACGCCCAGCGGAACAGGAAACACGGATCAGCTGTTTCCTCTTAAAATTAAAGTCCTTGTGTTCGTTGTCATGGAGACAGAACGTTAAACAAGATCATCAAAACATGACAATGCCCCCAACACGTTTGTTTAATTAGGTGCTTCTATAACCCCGGTTCATTTTGGCCGTACTGTCCCTTTAAATCATCTCCTTTCTGATTCTCACTCCTTCCACCCATCCTTTCTCGTCCTCCTCTCTTCCTTCTCTCCTTCCATCTTTCCTTCCCTACTCGTCTCATTCATCTTTTCCATCATCCTGTTTTCCTCTTCATCTCTTTTCTTTCTTCCATCCTTTCATCAAACCCACCTGAACATCTCCACTCTCCTCTTCCAACTCTTCATCTCCTCTTCCTCCTCTCATTCATCCTCCTCCTTCCATCCTCCTTTTTTCCTTTCCTTTTTTATTCTTTCCGCCCGTTCTTGTCTTCCTCTCTTCATCCCGTCGCCGTGGTGAAGATGAGGAGTGAAAGACGTGAAGAAACGGAGTGATGAGTGGAGGAGGTGAAGCAGAGACGAGCGTCTCCTCGTTCAGGAGAAGAAAGAGAAAGAATCGAGTTTGAATGAAGACAAATTTTCTTTTCACTCGACTTGAAAAACCTTCAGCGTCTCTTCAGGCGAGGATGAGGAGGAGTCATCCTGGAGAGAAGAACACCTGCAGGAGGAAGAGGAGGAGGAGGGGGAGGAGGAAGAGGAGGAGGAGGAGGAGGAGGAAGAGGAAGAGGAGGAGGAGGAGGAAGAGGAGGTAGAGGAGCAGGAAGAGGAGGAAGAGGAGCAGGAAGAGGAGGAAGAAGAGGAGGAAGAGGAGGAGGAGGAGGAAGAGGACGAAGACGAGGAGGAAAAGGAGGAGGAAGAGGAGGAGGAGGGAGAGGAGGAGGAGGAAGAGGAGGGTTAGTCACTTCAGTCCGATGAACGAGGAAGAAAATAAAATGTGATGAAATAACCAGAAAGATTAAAGAGAAACTTCCTGTGATGGAGGGGGCGGAGCCTGTCAACACTACTTCCTGTTTCCTGTGTGTCTTCTTCTCTGGTGTGTTGCTCATTTTCCTCCTATTGGTTGATGGATGTCTTGGCTCCGCCTCTTCTTCATATCTCCCACCTGCAGCCTGAACCCAGAGACCCGTGTTTCTACCCACAATGCACCGGGCTCCATAAAGACCTCACACCTTTGACACGCCTCCACACCTGGAGACTGTTGATAACGTTACCATGGCAACAGGCTTTATGTTTGTGGGTTTATCAGCCGCTCTGATTGGTCCAGACCAACTGGGGGCGGCTCGACCTCTGACCTCTTCACTGCTTCACTGTGTGTGTGTGTGTGTGTGTGTGTGTGTGTGTGTGTGTGTGTGTGTGTGTGTGATGCCTAAAAAGAGGATTCATTGAAAAGAAAACAAAAAGAAGACTAATCAGCCACACACTCACTCACACACACACACACACTCACACACACACACACTCACACACACACACACACACTCACACACACACTCACACACACACACACACACACACACACACACACACACACACACACACACACACACACACACACACTCACACACACACACTAACACACACACACACACACACACACACACTCACACACACACACTAACACACACACACACACACACACACACACACACACACACACACACACACACACACACACACACACACACACACACTCACACACACACACTAACACACACACACACACACACTCACACACACACACACACACACACACACACACACACACACACACACACACACACACGTTCCGGTGAAGCTTTCAGCTGTAATTAAAGTTTATTTAACTTTATTGAATCCGCTCAGAAACGCTGGCTCCTGATAGGCTGACAAGTTAATCGGCAGCAGCTGCTTCCTGTTCGTGTGACGTCATCCCGCTGTTATTGATCAGCTGATCAACCGATCAACACAGCAGAGACCTGATCAATCGGGTTCAGGTAGAACCTGATCGGACCATCCAGCTGAACCACAACCTGGATTGTTCTTCTCTCAATGTTTCGTTTCATGATTGATCGATCGATTGATTGATTACTGTCTACCGTCTCTAGCTGTCATCACGTGACCCGCACCCCGTGGCGTTCAGAGACAAACAGCTGATTAAAAGCATCTGAGCTCATTAGTCTTCATTACCGCCTCTCCCGGGAGGCGTTTGAGTGCAGCTCGGAATAATCAGCTCCGCTCAGAGGGCAGCTCCTCTTCCTCCTCCTCTTCCTCCTCCTCCTCCTCCTCCTCCTCCTCCTCCTCCTCCTCCTCCTCCTCCTCCTCCTCCTCTTCCTCCTCCTCTTCCTCCTCCTCTTCCTCCTCCTCCTCCTCCTCCTCCTCCAATCACAAACAAACGTTTTGTCTCAAACAGATTTTATTCAAATCAACTATTAAAAATCGTTTACATTCAGAAAAGTTCCCGCCCCTCCCCCCCGGCGGGTGTGATGAAGAGCAGTGATGAAGAGGGGGCTCTCAGCAGGACGTGAAGGTCTTCCAGAAGAAGTTCTTGCAGCCGGCTTTCCTCTCCCGGGGGGCCAGCAGCGGCCCGGTACCGGCGGCTCTCGCCAGCTCGGTGCGGACGTCTTCCGGTTCTCCTTCATCCAGGCGGAAGTTCTCCTCCTCCTCCAGCGCCTCGTTCTCCTCCTGCAGGAGGTCCGACAGGAGCAGGTCGGCCAGCGCGGCGCGAGGCGCGTCCCGAAGCCCCGCCTACAAACAACAACACGTTTGTTTGTTTGTTTGTTTGTTTGTTTGTTTGTTCATCAAAAGGAACCGCGAGTCGATCAACTCGTCAATGAGTTCATCCGATGACGTCATAACAGTAAAATACAAACAAACAGAAGGAACTTAATTCAGCTTCAACTCGACGCGTCAGTTTGGAGAGAAAGGAATAAATACCATAATAATAATACCATAATAATAATACTAATACTAATACTAATACTAATAATACTAATAATAGTAATAATAGTAATAATAATAATAATAATAATACTAATAATACTAATAATAATAATAATAATAATAATAATAATAATAATAATAATAATAATACTAATACTAATACTAATACTAATACTACTACTACTACTACTACTACTAATAATAATAATAATAAATGTCAGGGCTATTTGGAATGCTCAAACTAAATGTTTTTTTTAGCTGATTGTTGTTTACAGAACAACAACAATAAAATAAAGTCTTATTTTACATGAAACAAACTCTTTAAATACTTCTGACAATTTTTTTAATTATTTTTTTTAAGAATTCGAGGACGTTAATAAAATAAATAATAAAAATAAGTAAAACCAGAGCGGACTTTATTATTTATGTGTTTATTGTTCATTTCCCTTCGTTCTGACTGTTGGTTCATGATTATAATTAAAAATGTAATTTAATTAGAGAGGAGATCCGACCGGATCGGAACCGGTAACCGAACCCGCGGGTTAAACGTCATCCTGATTAAATTTAACGACTGTCTGATATTAAAGAAAAATCACCTGATTTAAAATCAGAACGATTCTTTTGAATCTTTGATTTATTTTAGAATCATTTCAACTGAATTTCTTCCTGTTGTTTTTCAATTCTTTGTCTCTTTAGTAAATATTTTAAAATGAAAAGTATTTTTATAAATAATAATAATAATAATAATGATATTATTATTATTATTATTATTATTATTAATTCATAATATACTCATACATTCACAATAATTTAATATTTTTTTCATAAAGTTACTTGAAACTAAAACCTCAGGACATTTTTTAAAAATAAGTTAAACGTTTGATCATAAATGTCTGAATGAAGGAATGAGCCTCCCCCTGTCTCACCCCAGTCCCCCATGTCTCCCCTGTCTCACCCCAGTCCCCCATGTCTCCCCTGCCTCACCCCAGTCCCCCATGTCTCCCCTGCCTCACCCCAGTCCCCCATGTCTCCCCTGCCTCACCCCAGTCCCCCATGTCTCCCCTGCCTCACCCCAGTCCCCCTTGTCTCACTATCCCCCCGTCCCCCCTGTCTCCCCCCTGTCTGTGTGACGGACCTGCTTGGAGCCCAGCAGCGGGTACCGGTGCAGCCACAGCCGGACTTTGGCGTCTCTCTGCGGGTCGGAGCAGCTGATGGAGGCGCTGAGGGAGAGGAGGAGGAAGAGGAGGAGGCAGCGGGCGCGCGGGGACGACAGCATCTTCATCATCTTCATCACGTGTCTCTCGGTCTGCCGGTCTCGGTGTCTTCCGATCGTCTGGGTCTGTCCCGTCCGGGCGGCTCTTATACACCCCGCTGACGTCACTGCTCCCCGCGTGCAGATGAAGCGCGTGTGTGACTGATGATGATGATGATGATGATGATGATGATGATGGTGGTGATGATGATGATGTTTCCACCGCCCCCACTTTAGTGAAATGATCCGTTTTTAAACGTTTCTTCTCCGCTTCCCCGCTGATCAGTTTGTCACACATGATCGATCACTGGTCGGCCCCATCAATACTTATTGATGACGTCATCGGCGTTAGTTCAGAGGGGATAAAAAGATGTCACTGAAAACAACAAATAAAAAAGTTTGAAATATGAAATTTCATTTAAACGTTTTAAATGTGGGATACATTAAAATAAAAACAAGTTGATTACGATGAACGAAAAGTTGTTTCACCTTCAAGGAAAGGTTTGGAGGAAGGTCACGTGACTGGTAGGGGCGGAGTCTTTCAGGAGAGGGGGAGGGGTTTCCGACTGGAACGATCTGATCAACAAAATCAACAAAATTTGTGGTTTAATCGTCAAAATTACGACAGAATTCGTCCCATTTCATTCTTTATTTTTTATTTTCCGTCTTTTCGGCCGACCGTCCAATCAGGAGCTAGAAGCTCCATCGTCATGGCGATGCCTGCTGTTGTTTTCATGCGTGTTTGCTGCAGGTGTTACTTACGTGACGCACGCCGCGTGAACGCATCATCACACCTCCACCGTGTCCCGTAACACACAAACGTCACGCGAGGCGTTCAGGTGCAACGGGAGCCACCTGTTCGTTAGCCGCCAGCTAGCTGGCCAAACAAATGATCATTTCTGAAACGGGGGGAAACAACAGCAGGAGACCGTTGGGGGGGGGTCGTTTCCCGCTTACGCTAACAATAAAACAAGAAAAGAAGAAAATTAAACGATAAAACAGGAGAACTGGTTCATCGGCAGAAATTCTGCTAAAATGTTCTGGAAACCCGAAAAAGTTTGGGGATTTCAACAAACAGGAAGTTCAGGAGCCGTAAGACCCGCCCACCTCGCTGGGATTGGTCCAACGCGTTTCCTGGAATCCCAACAGAATCGTTCTAGTGGAGTCAATCCAGTCCCGACGCAGTTTGACTCAAGTCAGAGTAGATGGGGGCGGAGTCTGTGTTTGTTTAGAGGGGGCGGAGTTTGTTTGTGTGTTTATTATTTACGCAACAGAATCTGCTGCAGCAAAGCTGTAAATGTATCATTTTAACCAGCAGAGTTCATTTGTTAGCTGAGGTGCTACATGTTAAGCGAATGCTATTACAGTTAGCAAAGAGGCTAACTGACAACCGAAGTTGCTTTCAGCTATTTTTTTTTCTTTTGACTGTTCCCTAATAAAGTTATAACCAATGACTGATCAGACTGAAGTAGTTCTTGCTTCTTTATTTGTTTGTTAATTTTTGAATTTTAGCAGGTAGCGTTCAAGTGAGCTAACACATTAGCGTGAAGCTAAACATGTGAAAACGCTGGAAATACATATTGTAGTAAGTTGATGTAACATTGACGTGTTGCTCCCTATAATTTTAGGATTTTAAGTGTTTTTTTTATTTTTTATGAACATTTAGCCTCGACCAATCAGCTTTGAGAACGGGGTGAAAAAGCAGATTTGACGAATTCTGGACGTTTGCTTTCCACTGGGAACATTTGGAAATCTGCTAAATCCCATAAACTCCCCGCTGAGGTCGTCAGGCTCGCTAATCTGCCCGACAGCGTTCACAGCGGCTCAACGGCTCCCAGGGTTCCCTACTGTTACGCCGCTAATGCTAATCAGGGCGCCGCGGATACGGAACGTTTGTTTGTCCCTCGTTAAATTGTGTTGTTTAATTCTTCCGCACAAACAGACAGATACATCAACGTTGATGGTGTTTACGGGACAACGTCCTGCCGCGCGGCGTTAGCTCGTTAGCATTTAGCTTCTGAACAAACATGACTGATGACTAATTTTTCAGGGGGGGTCAAAGTAATTCTCATTTTATTCTCATTTCCATTTCTGACTTGCGTCGACAAAAGGATAAGCCCCGCCCACCGACCCACCTGGTAACCATGACTGCGTTAGCGCCTGTCTCCTGTCGCTTTGCTAGCACAGACCGTGTCTCACTGCAATGACCAATCAGGGTCGACTGCGAGGAGGCGGGACTTCAGTTGTCAGGTGGCTAACAGGACAAGACGTGACGCTTTACACGGCTGTCGCCACGGAAACAACCATGGAACTGTTTGGATTAGAGCAGTTGTCTGTTCCTGACGGCTGATTGGTTCAGCCTGTTGATGGCAGCCAGGGAGCAGCAGCTGGGGCGGCTAACAGAACGGCTAATAGCCCTCAGAGCCGGGACACGGCGCCGTTTTCAGGTTTAACCCCTGACCCCTGACCCCAATCTTAACCCCTAAACCCTAACATTAACCTTAACCTCTAACCCTAACCATAACCCTAACCCTAAAATAATCCTAATCCTAACCCTAACCATAACCAAATCCTCATCCTCATCCTCATCCTCATCCTCATCCTAATTCTAATCCTAACCCTAATCTTAATCCTAATCCCAACCCTAATCCTAACCTTAAACCTAAACCTATATCTCACCCTAACCCTAAACTAACCCTAACCCCTAACCTGAACCGTCCCTGGTAAACCTAATCCCTAAACCTAACCCCAACACTAACACCAACTTTAACACTAACCCTAACTCCAAACCTGAACCCTTAATTTCACCCTAACCCTAATCCTAACCCTAATCCTAATCTCTGACCTGAACCCTAACCTGAACTGTTTCGTCCAGAAAAGTTTAAAGTCAAACTAAATTGTCTGTTAAACATCGAAATAATAATTTTTAGCATTTAAGATTATTAAAAAAATGTTGAATAAACTTTGTTTAAACATCAGAGGTTTGTTGTTATTTATTGTTGTTTTAAGTAACAACAATAAATAACAACAAACATTCACGTCTTCATCCATTAAACGTAAAGGTTTTGTTTTCTATTCGTGTGTTTCTGACAAAACTTTATCCTCGTCAGATTTTATTCTGGGATTTTTTTTCTGAAGCGAAGATAAAAGAACGAGATCAGGAAGTGTGTGTGTGTGTGTGTGTGTGTGTGTGTGTGTGTGTGTGTGTGTGTGTGTGTGTGTGTGTGTGTGTCCCCGTCATGCCGTGCAGACGTGTGTGTTCTCATTACTTCTCCTCCATTAACTGAAACACACTGACCATCAGCTGATTGACATCACACCCCACCAGCCAATCAGAGTGCTCCCTTCCTCCGGTTGGCTCTAATGTCTCCTTAATGTGTCTCCTCGCCTCCTCCCTCCTTGCCCCCTTCCCTCCTCGCCTCCTCCCTCCTTGCCCCCTCCCTCCTCGCCTCCTCCCTCCTCCCCGTCCCCAGCTGATTGGCTCTTTGTGTCAGGAGGGTGTTTTCTGTCCCAGAATCCCGCTGTGCGCCGGCGGGGGGTCACATGGTGTGTGTTGACCTGCTAATCGACTGGACGAGCTCAATCGGTGCGTCTCTGCTCATCCATTAGTCGGGGCTGACGGCCGCGGTCCCCCCCAGCTGTGCGTTTGATTGGTCGCCCCACAGCGAGGCGTTTCATTCGTCAGCCCCTCTGTGGGGCGTCGGCATGACGCAAAGCCTCCCGTTGAACCCCCCCTGACCTTTGACCCATCCATAGGAGCGTCTCAGACATGCAAACGACGGCTGTGCAGGAAGCGTCTCGACCAATCACGGCCACACGGCGGGGGCGGGGGCGGAGCCACCTCGCGTCCTGATGTCAGGGAGATGTTGGGCGTGTTCTTCCATTCATCTACTTCCTTCCTTGTTCTCTCTCCTCATTTCCTCTCCTTGTGTCCTATCACCTCTGTCTCACGCAGACCGAGGGCCCTGATTGGTCCAGGGTTTCATCCTTCAGGCCACTGAACCAATCAGAGCCAAGATTAACAACCAATCATCATCATCCATCATCAACGGCAGAGACGGAACCTGACCAGCTGACGGACAGAGATAACACACACGATTATCTGTGTGTGTGTGTGTGTGTGTGTGTGTGTGTGTGTGTGTGTGTGTGTGTGTGTGTGTGTGTGTGTGTGTGTGTGTGTGTGTGTGTGTGTGTGTGTGTGTGTGACATCGAGTGCTCAGTCATCAGGTATTGATTGATTATTTATAGCCTAGATCAGGAGGATCACACTCATTCTCATCGAGGGCCACATCAGCATAATGGGTGTAATCAAAGGGCCAGATGTAACTAATAAATGTAACTAAATGTAACTAAATGTGACTAAATGTAACTAAATATAACTAAATGTAACTAAATGTAACTAAATGTAACTAAATATAACTAACTGTAATGTAAAATAAATGTGACTAAATAACTTATTTGTAGACACTCTGACCCTTTATGCCCTCGAGGGCCACATTAAATGATGTGGAGGGCCACATTCGGCCCCTGGGCCTTGAGTTTGACGTGTCCTAAAGCATCGTTAAAGATGATCAAACACGTGTGACATCCTGCAGGAGGCGGGGCCGTGGGTCAGAGTGGACATAGCGTGGATTCAGTTCTTATGAAGGTTCGTAGCCTGACTCATGGGCTTCATAAAGCTTCGTGGGGAGGACTCTGCTGTAACCGTGAACTAAAACATGAGTAACAATCTGTTAAGGTTTCTGCATCAGCAGACCAGCCAATCAGCTCGGGGCTGACGGCAGCGACCAATCCTGATGCGCGGCTGTGGCAGTGGGCGGGGCTGCAGTTTACATCAAGGAGAAAGCTTTCAGCGTTGGTTAATGGGTGACACACACACACACACACACACACACACACACACACACACACACACACACACACACACACACACACACACACACACACACACACACACACACACACACACACACACACACACACACACACACACACACTGCAGTGTTTAATGTGATGTTTGCTTCCTGATCTCCATTAAAGGTTCATTAGACGCCGTTCAAACAATAAAATCTGCTGCTGTTTCCACACTGATCACCCCCCCCACACCCCCTACACCCCCCCACACCCCCTACACCCCCCCACACCCTCTACAACCCCCCACACCCCCTCCACACCCCTCCACACCCCCCCACACCTCCCAGTGAGTTAATGAGTCTCTTCATCCTTTAGCGGTTCCTCTGTTAGCTCACACGAGGAGCTAAAGCTAAGCTACGTTGACGTTTAACAGTGGCGTACGCGTCCTGTCAGTCGTACCTCTGCTGCCCCCTGGTGGTTCAACTCCTCACCTGGCCTCAGTGAGGTGCAGGTGACCCTGTGACATCACAGCCGGATGACATCACAGCTACAAGTGGACACAACCCTGTCAGTGGAGGTCAGAGGTCACGCCTTCTCAGCCCCTTCACTGACCACCGTCACCAGCAGAGGGCGCTGCTGAGCTCAGTGGTGGAGCTTCAGTTTGATTATTGATAAGTATTGATTTATTTCTGAATCCATGAGTTTTACCGACTGATTGCTGAGCTGCTGATTGGTTAACCGCCATGTAACCCCTCCCACTCTGGACAGACAGGAAGTGGAGGCAAAACATTCACTGATTTCTCTCTTTATTTAATAATTACAGTATTTATTCAGGCGCATTCAAGCCAGAGAGCTGCTGATTGGTCCATCCAGTCCCTCAGGTGATCGTCAGGTCATCTGGGATTGGTTGGCCCTTGAAGGTGTGGCCTCATCTGGAAACAGAAGGCGAGACAGACTGGAGTTACACGGACGGAGCAGGAACAGGAAGTGGGTCTGAAGTGGGTGGGGCCTAAAGTGATTGTCAGGTTTGTAGGTGGGGCATGAATCGATACGACGTTAAATAGGTGGGGCTCAAAGTAGTCGGGTAGGAGGGGCTTATATCGGTCATAAGGGGTGAGGCTTCAGCAGCCAGTGGGGTACCTGGGTGGGGCTCTAACAGGAAGTGAAGCCCTTCCAGTAGAAGTTCTTGCAGCCGGCTTTGCGTTCACGTGGGGGGAGGTTGTTGGGATCGTCGGCGGACCGCTCCAGGTCCATCCTTCCTCCTGTTGCCATGGAAACAACGTCATCCTCCCGTTGGGCGTCGGCCTCTGGCAGGGCCAGCTGAGCCAGCAGATCCTCCACCGTTCGTTTACTCCACTCCTGGAAAGCAGAGCAGACGACCAACTCTGGGGTTCAACCCGCAACCGAGATGTTTCCGATCCGAACGCCGAACAGGAAGTAGTAAACGAGTTCACAGGAAGTCCACGTTTGCAGCGCGGCCGCTAATCCTCGTCTTTTTTGCCGCGTTTGGACATGGATGTGGGCGGCGGCGCCGGCGTTCCGTTTGTTCCTGCTTGCGGGAACATGATGGTAATCAGAGACGCCCATGAGCGGCGGCACTTCTCACCGCGGGGGGGCCACAAACATTTAGCGCTAAATGAGGCTGAAACAACGTGAGCTCGACATCATCGCTGCTCACATCCTCTTCCTCCCCTCCTCCCTCCCCCCTTTCCTCTCATGTATTAACGATAGATTTATTATTGATCCATTAGTACATTAATTGGATGTAAAATATTTAAATTTGGGGTACAAAGTGTTTCTATTTCATGCACTCTATTGTTGTCAGATACACTCTGATAATTGATCAATATTCAAATCAGAATCTGGATCTTTAACCGGCACTAGTCTGCCCCCTACAGGTAGCAAAGATGAAAGCATTCCCCCCTGAAACGGAGCGTTCTGATTGGTCCTTTGGCCGCCTCACCTGCGACAGGAGTCCGGCGTTGCGAGCTCTCTGCAGCAGCCGGTGGTGACTCAGCTCCAGGTCCAGGTCCTGGTTGACACCCTGGTCCCGGTCGCGCTGGGAGGATACGCCTGGACCACAAAGAACCAACACCACGAGAGCCAAGAGGGCGGGGCAACGAGAGCACTGCATACCTGTCAGGAGAAGAAGAAGAAAAGATGCGTTCAGGGTCACGGCGAGGAGAAGAACCCCAACACGAGGAAGAGAAACGTAGCCTCCTACTGTCTGGTCTGGTGGTCTGGGATCTGCTGCTGGTTCTGCCGGGTCGGGTCTGGTCCTGCTGGTCTGGGAGCTGGTCTTTTGAAGCCTGATGCTCCTCCTCCTCCAGTGGGTCACATGACGCCACGTGCGTGATTGACAGCTGGCGGGCTGCGAGGTGATGAAGGAACGCTGGCATTCAAGTTAAATAAAGGTCCATTAGTCCTTATTGACTTTAAATGGAGTCTGAACAATAAAACAATAAAACAATCAGCAGCGGCGTTCCGCCGGCGCCGGCGCTCGTCTACGGCAAACACAACGGCAGAATGTCCGGCTGGAGAGGAGAGGAATTAACGGAGCATTCAGAGGATTAGCAGACTTCATTAGCACTCGCTGATATCTCCATTAAACAAAGAGGCAGCAGCAGAGTCGCCCACTCCACATTTAGAGAGAACAAACACTCTAATTCCGTAGAAAACACTTAAATGTTCTGCACAGGAGCCGCAGATAACAGAGGCAGAACAGGAAGTACCAAAATACGTAAGTAAAAGTAAAGTCCAGCCAAATCGTGGATCAAAAAACCACCGGTTTGTTCATCTGGATGTTAGCTTTTTGTTGAAAGATACAGATGATCGACGGAAAGATTGTTTTTTTGCCTGTGTCTGACTTTCAGATCAGTTTTAAAACCTTCGAGTGATTCTGTTCTTTGAGGTTTTGTGAAATAAACCAGGTTTTCTGACCCTCCAGAATGTCAGGGGTTTATATCCGAAGTAGACCTCTGACCCAACGAAGACTAGGACGATCCGCCAGTGCAAATCAGTTGACGTTGGAGGTACCCAGGTAGGACCTGGATCCGCATCACATGTAGGTCTTTACGGAACATCTGGAGCAAAACGACGTTAACATTAGCAGAAATCTAGTCATTAGTTCAGACCAAAGACCTGGATCGGACCAAAGAGACTACCGACCAACGAACCGACTAGTCTCCATTGGGGGGGTCAAGTTTAATTGGCTCAGATCTTGATTATTTTCAGAAACCAAACTCGTATGAATGTAAACATCGAAAATGACGAAATAAAATCCGAAAATGAATAAATGCGACGAAAGCTGTGGGCGTGGCCAACGATCACAGGTTCAGGGTAGACCTGGATCAAAGGGTTCGTCTCAACTCTCTTCCCACAGCACACATCTCCATCTTCATCTCCATCATCATCCTCATCAGTCTGTGGATGCTAAT
The DNA here is from genome assembly GCF_040054535.1 of Antennarius striatus. Classification (NCBI taxonomy): domain Eukaryota; kingdom Metazoa; phylum Chordata; class Actinopteri; order Lophiiformes; family Antennariidae; genus Antennarius; species Antennarius striatus. The sequence goes on along the minus strand of NC_090781.1, from coordinate 25,884,193 downwards.
CAACGACACATTAGCAGCAGTTGGTTGCTATGGTAGCCATCGCCATGGAGCCTCAGGCATGATGACACAATGACATCACTCTTCCTCCATGTGAAAAAGTCACTAAAATTTTTTCATAAAAATGGACAGAATTCCATGAAATGTGATGGAAAAAGAAAAAAATTCCAACAATTTGAGTAAATTTGTGTTTCTCATTAGAACTTGAGTGAAAAAAAAAAGATATTAAGTAAAAAAGAAAGACAGCAAGATGCCAAAAGAGGACAGGAAAGAAAACGCGACAGGTGACAGGAAAGAGGGCGAGGCAAAGAAAAACCAGGAAAAGATCACAAAAAAGAACAACTCCCATTGGTGAGGTCTCCTACAACACGGAGACCGACTTCTGTAAAACATCTTTTATTCTTCGTATTCACAGAAATAAACCAATGAATCCACATTTATCGAACATGACGATGAGTATTTACAGCCGAGAGTGAGGAAGATCTGATTGGATGATAATCTGTCAGAAGTCCAAAAGCACTGTCAGAAAACTGCATCAACCAGAATGCATTGCAGAGAGAATCGGCCAATCAGAGGAGAGACTCTGCTGCCATGCAGAGCACAGAAAGCTGGTTCAGCCTCTGGGTTTCCTGTACTTCAAGTTTTCTTGGCGCTCCCTCTAGTGGCTGCTTCTGTGGTGTTTCAGCCCTGCCCTCCTGTGGCAGAAGGCGGTACTGCAGATCCAGACAGTAGCAGAAGTACAATCGTAGTACTGTATTGGTTTTAGTGCAGAGGCAGCACAGAACTCGTATTCAATATATTCACACGACATTTAAGGAGTAGCACCAGAATCAGGACCAGAACCAGAAGTATTCAACCGTTAGTGGATAAAGTAGTGTGTTGGGTACACTTCAAGTAATCTATTAGTATTACAGTTCATTTTATTGTATTAGTAGTTTTCAAATTAATACTAGTACTACAACCTGTACAAGAAAAATTACTACCAGAACTACCAGAGTAACGCCGCAGTACATTTCTCAACTTTAAAATATTAATTTCAAAACTGCAATTCTTATTTTTTTTATCTGTAATTTTACTCTAAAAACGATAGAAATCTTCCTAATCGGTGCTTTTATTTTGAAAACTATACATTTTACTTGTTGTTCATTGCTACATTTACTTTGTAGTAGTAACAGTAGCACTGCAGTCCAGGAACACTAAACGGTAAATAAATCATGTAGACTCAGACGTATATCAGCCAATCAGAATGAAGGAATTTATGTTAGAGATGTTTTATAATCTGCTCTGACATCATTTTTATCATCATCATCATTTTTGATAATGTTTCTTTAAAATTAATTTAATTTATTGTATATCTGTACACTCATTGGTTGGTACTGTACCTCATTTCTGCATATAAGCATAAACACCTGCTCACTGCAGGTGTGAACACACAGGTTATCAGTAGTGTTAGCTTCAGTAGCATCGGTAGCTTCAGTAGCTTTAGTAGCATCAGTAGCATCGGCAGCATCAGTAGAATCAGTAGCATCGGTAGCATCGGTAGCATCAGTAGCATCAGTAGCATCGGTAGCATTACAGCTGCTTCATGCAGACTCGACAGCGGCTGATCAGACTTCCTGGAAACTCTCCCGTTTCAGTCTGAGGAATCGGTTTCCTGTCGGGCGAGAGACCATCATGGGTGAAGGACAGACAGGAGAGAGAGAGGACAAATCAGGATTCTATTCTTCAGACGGACGTCATGTGACTGCTTGTTGCCACCCTGAGGGCGTCGCACCTGAACATGCCGTCGGGCGGCAGCGCGGCCAGCCAGTAGCTGTAGGAGTCGGTGAAGTAGTTGCAGGTCCCTCTGCCGTGACACTCGATGAACGGAATCTTCCTGAACTTCTCCAGACACGAACCCGGAGACGCCAGAGGCTGACCCGACCCCTCCGCCCCCACGCCCGTCTCCTAGAGACCAGCAGCGTCAACAGCAGAGGTCAAAGGTCAAACTCACACATAGGTGTGGATGGTTCTCCTTCAGCTCACCATCACAAAGGAGTATCCGAACCAGAGGGGGGTCCAGCCTGAAGGGCAGTCCGGGAGGAACCGGGTCTGACTGTGGACCGCGATCACGTTGGTCCTGGCCTCGCATACAGTACAGCTTTAACACAGTAACACACACACACACACACACACACACACACACACACACACACACACACACACACACACACACACACACACACACACACACACACACACACACACTCTCAGGTGACTGTGACGTCTCTGGAATGATCCAGGTCTTCTTCTAGAACCAGGTCTCGGTGGACTCCGAGGTCCACCTGGATCATTGTTGTGTTCTGGAACAGGTTGTGGGTGAGTTACCGGCTGATGTGGGTCTTCAGTAACTCCCCGGAGATGAAGGGCGTGTTGCTGGGTGGGATTTCATCGGTGGACAGCCAATAGGAGTAGTCGTTGCGTGAGGCGTAGCGACAGGTGCTGTCGGTGTTGCAGAACAGGAAGGGCATGGTGGTAAAGCGAGGTAGACAGCTACCCAGAGTCCCTGAAGAGAGAGAGAGAAGGACGGACTTTCATATCCAGTCCTGGACTACAAACTTGGTCAAGTTGTGTAGTCCATTAAACATACAGTATGTGGGGGGGATCCACTTGGAAAGTAGAGTCTATGTAGTACAAGTACCTGTTACAGTACTTGAGGAAATGTACTGGATTACTCTGGTGTAACATTACCCAGGTCTTGGCCGTGAGCTCGGTTGTTTCCATTGATGAATAGCAGTGAGTATCCGCTGTACACCTGACTGGACCCTGCTGGGCAATCTGGGACATAGAGTTCCTGGCTGTGTCTGGTAAACAGGAAGCCATCTTGCTCCGCAGTGTCCGTGCAGGAACCTGGTCGACCAGGGATACCTTTGGCACCAACCGGACCTTGAGAACCTGTGACGCCTGCCAACCATGTACATTGTTGGTAAATGAGGAAGACTCCTCTTATTGTTCACCAGTACAGATGAACAAGTGCAGGTGAACAAGTGCAGGTGAACAAATGCCGGTGAACAAGTACAGGTGAACAAGTGAAGGTGTTACTCATTGCGGACAATGAAGAAGACAAACTGAATCTTGTCTCCGTCAGATTCAGGTAAAAATCATTCATTGGACATTTTGGTCTCATTTCAAGGATCTAACGTGTCCATTTAAGGTGAGTCCAGCTGTTAAAAGACTATCAGATAGATAGATAGATAGATAGATAGATAGATAGATAGATAGATAGATAGATAGATAGATAGATAGATAGATAGATAGATAGATAGATAGATAGATAGATAGATAGATAGATAGATAGATAGATACTTTATTAATCCCAGAGGAAATTGTATATATCCACTGCTCAGGCATTAAATAACAAATAATACTGGATAAACACCAGGAGAAAAAGAAACATTGACATCACAGGACATACCACAAGACATACATTACACTAACAGACACATGCAGCACTAACAGGACTTATATACTAAACTATAACTAAAATATAAACTCTATAAAATTAAAATATAAACAGTATAAAGTTTAAATTTTATTGAAATTTATTGTTAGTGGTTTAGTTTTCTGACCTTTTGGTCCTTGGAATCCTGGGTCTCCCTGGTAGCCTTTCAGTCCAAAACGACCACCTTGTCCTCTTTTACCAGTCTTCCCTCTGTTGCCCTTTAGACCTGCCCCCACAGGACCCACCAAAACACCTCAATGTGGTTCATCTGTCTGCTTAGTATAGAAATTACACCTGAAATCATTGGTGCTACTCAAAATATAGTACTACCCACCTGGGCCTCCAGGTTTCCCTCGTACCCCTGAAGATCCTACTTGTCCTGGGGGTCCCGGCACTCCAGTTACGCCTTTGTCTCCTGGTATCAAGAGCACCTCCGTGGATACATCCTTTCCCCTTGGGCCTGTAGATTATTAATTCTACTTTAGTACTCCTGCCAGGATAAAGTGTGCAGTACAGGGCACTACTATTGCCAGAGACAGCGTAGTCTGATGTAGCTATCGATGTATTACCTCTCCTCCCAGGTGGCCCTGGGGGTCCTCTCAAGCCTTCACCACCCTTGGACCCATCATCCCCTTTCATACCTGAAACAAAACAGAGGCAGTTCGGTTATCCAACTTTAAAAACTTAGTTAGTTGGTTGGTTGGTTTGTACCACACAAACTCTGTTGAAGACCAGACTTGGTAGAGTTTAGTACGTAGGTGAGGCAACGAGAAAGACCGCTAGCATTATTCAGCCTTTGCGAAGCCGCCACACCAAGTCAAATTGGGCTTGGAACCCTTACCAACAGGTCCGGTGATGCCACTTTCTCCCATTGAACCCTTGAGTCCACCTGGGCCAGGTGGCCCGTCTTCACCCTGCCATGAACCACAACTATATTCAGTTTACTCACAGCTGAGTGACCACTAACTTCACTCCTCAGACTTTTATTAAAGGAGATTTCCAATTTTCCAGTTAAGTTCTATTTGTTGAATGATACAAATTGGTATTTGTACAGTAAATTCAACTGAATGTACTGACCGGTAAGCCTCCTGGGCCAGGGTCACCAGGACATCCAGGTGGTCCTGGATCACCTGTTGCTCCTTTGTGGCCCATCTCTCCTTTAAAACCAGGACCTGGAGGGCCAGGAGGACCCTGGAGGCCTGACAGACCTAAACAGAAAGGGAGACATCATTTGGTCCTCATACTTGTTGCCTCATTGCAGTCAAGTCAAGTCAACTTTATTTATGACGTGTTGAATCACACTAGGGGTGTCTTGAAGCACTTTACAGTCAGAGAAGAAGAAACAGACTGAAACCCTAAGAGCAAGCATGAAGTGACAGTGGCCAGGAAAAACTCCCCATTGGGAGGAAACCTGGGGCAGATACCAAGTCTCCGGTGGGTGGTCTTCTGCCTGGACCGGTTGGGTGAAAACGGAAATACTAAATTGAAGACATAGGGAGTCAGAGTGCAGACAGGTCAAGAAGAGGTTTCACCAGGCCACGCCTCCATAGAGTGTTAAGGTCTTACACCTGAAGACCCGAGCGACAGCTCCCAATGTGCTGCAATGCTTTCTGGGATGTACTGTGCATGTGATTGGTTGAGTGGCATCATTGAATCACCTTTGGGTCCTTGTCTTCCAGCAAATCCGTGGTCTCCTTTTATTCCTTCAATGCAGATTCCCTCAGGACCTGCACTACCAGGAGGACCTGGAGGTCCTGGAAGCCCAGGAAAACCTGAATCGCCTCCAGCACCGCTAGGACCAGGAGGACCACAAGAGCCAGTAGGACCCCTCTCTCCAGCACATCCTGAGTGGACAAGGTAAAGTGGAAAATGGATGTTTTATGTCCTCTTCTTTATTTCTAACTGAAAGTTGGACACATAATCACAACTGGAGACTCACCAGGTGCACCTTTCTGTCCCTCTGCACCCCAGGGGCCAATTCCAGGAGCTGGGAGAAAGAACATTAGCCAATCACAAGACAGGGAAGCAAACTGTCACCAGGCTAGTGATGAGCTAAATGTTAAACTGTTCATTATCAATGATCTGGTCAGAAAAAAGACAAATGTCCACTCAGTCCAGTGTTTTACCTCCCATGGCTCCCTTCTCTCCGGGAGGTCCAGGTATCCCATCTTGTCCTTGATTTCCTCTTGGACCAGCTGGTCCAGGATCTCCAGGAGCGCCCTTATTTCCTGAAAAATTGGAATATATTGAAACTACTTCTCAAGGACAGTCATCAGAGTGTAGAGCTGTCCCAGGAAACCAAACTGAAGTCTTGTGATAGAGTACCAGTCATGCCAGCAGGTCCTGGTGGGCCATTTATGCCTGGTGGACCATCACATCCTTTTTTACCAGGAGATCCAGGAGGACCTGAAATAGACAGACAGCCAATGGAAACATTCAGGATTTCAAGAAGATTCTCAAGACATACCTTATGATAAACAGCCTCTGTGGTCTGTTGTGAAGAAACAATGTCACGTAAGTAAAATGACAATTGGAAGGAATCACACCTCTGCATCCTTGGGGTCCAGATTCCCCTTTGAGACCACAGGGTCCTGGATTTCCTGGGGGACCAATGCTTCCAACATCTCCTAGCTTCCCCTTTACACCTACAAATCCAGGATGTCCAGGGTCTCCCTGAGACGGGTTCAGGGGAGGACAAGATATTTTATTGCTGTTTCAAATGTCTTCAAGCAACTTTTCTAATAGAAATCTGGATAGAAGATAAACTCCTTCACACAGAAAAAACCGCTTCCTCATTAATTTAGATGATTAAGAAATAAGTGCACCAGTCATAAATAAAGTGGCTTAGTGTATTTTTCCTCTTTATTCTATGCTTCTCAAAACTGCAACCCTTTGTTTAAAGAAATTGAAACAATATGAGTCAAATACTGGAGAATCATGGATGCATAGTTCAGTTTAAAGGAGTGATTCAAGAGATGAATTCTAAAGATTAAGGTTGGGATGCAATACCAACATAAAGTAGAAAATCATCCGCATACAAGGATAACGTCTTTTGGGTAAAGCATGAGAAATTATTCTATAAGATCCCAAATAATTGAGGATCTACCTGCACATTTGCTTTTAATATGACTATTTATGGCAGCTGGGACCTTTGTTTGACAGCTAGTTTAACATAGTCTAACTAATCTAATAATTAATTTAATTCACACCAACCAAGCACAGTGGAATTCATCTTACTAAGATATTTAATGATATTATGTATATACAGTATTATTTCATAGTTGATTGGTTTTAAGTATTAAACTAGTGCTAATTTTAACATAAAGTTACAGTTAGGCATTTCTGTCTCAAAATATGTGTGACACCTTCTCTCCTTGAAATCCCTTGGCTCCAGGTCCAGGTGGACTTTGTTCCCCTTTAGAACCTTTAGGACCTCCCAATCCTGGCTGCCCGTCTGAACCAGGTTGCCCACAAGGACCTGCCAAACCTTTCTCACCTTTAAGACCTGGAGGATAGGAATACATGGATAGAATATCATCCCATAGAATGAAGGTTTGTTGTCTTTAATCGGTTCCACAGATTTAATGTGGTATTCTAGTCTGTTTTGGACAAAGGACTATTTCTAAGGTTTAGTTTTGACAGGAAGATGATTGTAAAATCTATCTAAATTTGAGAAAGAGTTTGAAAATGAGGGGGCACGCTGATGAGTATTTAGTATCGTTGGAGAAGTGTAACCCAACCAGTACCCAAAGATCCAGATCACATTTCCATAAAATCCTACAACTTTTTTTTGTGTTGTGACCAACGTTACCTGGCTTCCCCATCTCTCCTGGGTCACCATCAAATCCACAGGAACCAGGAGGACCCTGTTGTCCGTCTATGCCAGGGTCTCCAGGAGGACCTGATATAAGACGTCAAGAAAAATAATAAAAACAGCATTTTTGACGGGGCTGAAAGAAAAAACCATGTCTCCTGAATCTAACTATAAGCTGTTATGATTGGATGATTAGATTTTCAGTGGATCCCAGGAGAAACTGAGGTTACATTGCTGCAATAGGAATCCAAATAATCAGACAAAGACTGTTCTTGGTTTTCTTCACCTTGTGGTCCAGGAATTCCAGGTCTACCATTGCTGCCATCTTGGCCCTGCAGTCCAAGGAGGCCCATCTCTCCTTTAAGTCCAGTAAAGCCGATGGGTCCTGAGAGAAGAACAAACGAGTTCCAGAGTACAACCCAACTCATAACAGCTGATACAGCACCACTACATTCAAATAGAATGTACCAGGGTAACCAGCGTCTCCAGAATCCCCATGTATCTCCACAGCAATCTGGTTTCCCTTCAGCCCAGTCAGTCCTCTATCACCTCGTGGCCCCAGTGGTCCTTGAGAACCCCTGATCCCATCAACTCCCCTCTGACCTGATAGACAGTTAAGTCACAGACAGCTATGATCAGACAAAGCTGGCTGACGGTGAGATAGATTTACTGATAAAAGAAACCTTTTGTTCCTGGCTGTCCAGGCTCTCCTGGTATCCCATCCACACCCAAACTCCCAGGGGCTCCAGGATGACCTTTATCCCCTCTGATTCCTAAGACACATCAATTAGATCACAATCCATCCAACTGAGATGTTTCAGTCTGGACCAAAGTGGCTTAATCTGGACATGGAGCACTACCATACCTGGACTTCCTGGTTCCCCACTGATCCCTCTAAGACCCTTTGGTCCAGCTATTCCCACTTGACCTGGAGGTCCATCGAACCCTGGGGTCCCATATGGTCCCTGATTCCCAATAGACCCAATGCCCGGAGGCCCAGGGTCACCTCGCATACCTTTTGGGCCCCGACGTCCTGCAAAAGAAGATAGTGGTCTAAGATAGGACTAGTTCATCATTTCAAACGAAAACTCAATCCATGCTATTATTCACTCAAATGAAGCTGAGGTAAGTTTCTGTAAGGAACCCTGCCAGGACCAGCTTGTACAGAAGTTACCTGTGAATCCAAGAACACCCAGTGGTCCTGGCTCTCCTTCAGGTCCTGGAGATCCAGGTAAACATGGCCCAACGAGACCAAGAGGACCAGGTACACCATCCAAACCTCTATTACCTAGGGAACACTTGAGTTCAGTTTTGTGTGTTTCCCAGCAGTCTGATTTGTTTGGGAAGATTTTTATGCCGTGGTCATACCTCACCCAGTTCAAGGAATTGATCTAAGGTGTTAAATAAGGTACCTCTAGGTCCTGGTGGTCCATCAAGTCCTTGAAGTCCTGTGACCCCATCAGATCCTTGAGGCCCAGGATATCCTTGTGGCCCCACAGAGCCATCTTCTCCCTGTGGGCCCGACTGACCCTGCTGGCCTGGGAAACCGATGCCCCTGTCCCCCTGTGGCAACGTGAAAAACTGCTCAACATGATTTCTGCTTACGCTCTGCAGCTAAACAGGAAGTGATGAGATATTCGGCACTATGTTAATGTCAAGTGAAAGTAAACGAATTATTGGTACTAAATCATTTGTTAGCTTCCAGAGGAGCCTGACAAGTAATCAACATCACAACCTCTACTGCCGGGTCGGGGGTGGCTAAGAGACTCTCTTTACATTTTCGTAACATAACACAAGACTATGACGAGCCATAAAGGTGTAACCATCCCTTCTCAAATTGTGTAGAAGAAGCCAGCGTTACCTTGGGGCCTGGCATCCCAGGGGGTCCTGATGGTCCGGCTCGTCCTTTGATACCAAAACTCGGTAAACCTGGAGCTCCTGGAACCCCCTTGACACCTGAATAACGGATGCATTGTTGTAATTTTATACTATTAAATAAATTTACTAAAATATTCAGCTCATTGTGTTAAACCCTGTTCATAAACCTGACCTTTGACCCCTGGAAAGCCAGGAGGACCCTGAACCGAATAGCCATTATGTCCTTTTTCTCCTTTTAGACCAGCTGATCCTGGATCACCTGGACGTCCGCCCACACCTGAGACCAGTCAACATCAGGCAAGTGTTAAACATAAAGACTCACTTTTCTAATTCATTTAAATGATAAACAGAACATTGGTTTGAGGAGAGGAACTCATGGGAAATGATGACTCTGTCTCACCTTCTGGTCCTGGGTTTCCAGGTAGACCTTTCTCTCCTTTCTGTCCTGGATCTCCTGGAGAGGTCTTGATTTCACCTGGAGAACCTTTTTCCCCTGAATGATGAAACAATATTTTCTAGATATGAATGATGATGATGAAATGGTTGTCCTAAAGAGATTCTAAGTAAAATCCAATTCATGAAGCTGAGAGTACGACAGTATTTTACTCTTTGTGATGAAGGTAACATCATTCTCACGCTCTCAAGACACTCACCTACATTTCCAGGTTCACCTCGTTGTCCAACAACTCCCATATTGCCTTTAGGTCCTGGAGATCCTGGAGCCCCAATACCAGGAGGTCCTGGAGGTCCCATTTGTCCTAACGGTCCTTTGAGACCAATCTCTCCAGTCGGGCCCCTCTCGCCTTTCTCCCCCAGAGGTCCCTGAGAGCAGAAAGTGACAAAAAGCAAATCATCATCTGCATATATGATTATCTTTACATCTGTGAAACCAACAGAAATTATCTTGTTTCGTCTCTGCACGGACGCAGGATTGGGCGATTTGTTGACATGGCAACACACCTCACTCCCTCACAAAGTAAATATAGATACAGAAACAGTCTGGACTCGGCGGACAATCTTTTATGGGATACTTACAGGGTTTCCCTTCTGTCCGACAACGCCCTTCGGTCCGGTTATGCCTCGACGGCCATCCCTCCCATTGCTACCTGTTCGTCCCACCGCCCCTCGGTCCCCTTCCTCACCCTTCTGCCCCACCCTCTGCATGACCCCAGGGTCACCAACGGGTCCTGGGGGCCCCGTGAGGCCAGGAATACCAAACAGACCCTAAACACAGGACAAGAGACAAAGATCGGCAAAGTTTGATCCAATTGGGAGTACATACGCAACAAATCAAATCAAGAGTTTTATCTCTTTATCTTTCATATCTACACTTTAATTTCTACAAACATTTTAAGGAAATTTGGGAGAATAATTGGGTTTGTTTGAAGTGAAGTTACCTCTGGACCAGGTAGTCCTTTGATGCCTTTGGCACCACTGGAACCCTTTGGTCCTGGAAAACCAGGTGACCCTTGAAACAGTATCAGTTAGAAGAGTTTTATTTTGGTCCACCTTTATTTTGATAGTTTAAGACTTGAATGCATCTGTGACTCTGGCGTCCGCACAACCAATGGAACACATTTTCATTCGTTCATTTTCTACCACGTTTCGGGATCCTGGTCTCCAGGGAAGCAGTCTCATCTCAGAGGCCTAAACTTCCCAAAGTTCATTCCCACATATGATCAGACTAAAAGTGTAAGTCAGGTGTGGTTCTTACCTGTCACCCCATCTTCACCTGGCTCCCCTGGTTTACCTGGAGGTCCAGGAGGGCCAAAAGCAACTTGACAGACTGTGCACACCTCCCCCTTCTCACCTGAAAAACATCAATCCATCAGTTGCTCATAAATATTAAAAACCAGAAACGTCTCTGGACTAGATTATCATGTCATGCAACAAGTAACTACTACAGGTAAACCTTCACTTACGCGGTTAATCAGTTCCAACTAACGCAACGTAACTTGAAAAACTAATCAACTCGTCTCCAAGCTAAACTGTAGATAACCATTCCCAGCTCTGTACTGAACTTTTTTAATGATGTATTTTAATAAAATTTGGTTAATATGAATCTTTTTTAAGTTGACAAATTAATCTTTTAATATAAAACAGAAAAAACGGGCTAATAATATAGTATATGTTTTATTCTGATTTATTGTACAGTAACATGATATTATGTGTTTTTAACGGTTTACTTGTGATTTAATGAATCTAGTATTTGTGTCAGACAGACTCAAGTGGAAGAAAATGACATAAACTTGAGTTTTATTTTTCCAAGTATTTCAGGAACTATAATCAAGAATGATGTAACTCCAAACGACGTAAGCCGAGGTGAACCTGTACTTCCTGTCTCCCACTCACCCATCTCCCCTTCTTCCCCTCTGGTTCCAGGGAGGCCCATCATTCCTTTCTGGCCATCAAGTCCTGGACGACCAACATCTCCCTGCAGAAAATCTGACGGACAAGAAATGATGGCATATTTCAAAGGAGCATTAGCTCACAATGTGCTAGCAGGCGTCTTCTGCTCCCGGTCTTTGTGCTAAGCTAGGCTAACCACATGGTAGAGCCAACAGAAATAGATGTCTAACTCCTATCTTTACTTGGAAGACCATGTCATTATGTTGAGACATAAGATTCATATTCAAAGGTATTATTTTGTTGTAAATGTCATATAAAATAGTCCTGATAAATGTTTATTAGATTATCAGAGGTTCCAGGATGTTTCCCTGAGGGACTCCAAAATGGATGAGTTGAAAATCGTTTGCATGCCAGGCCAGAACAGACTCGTGTTCCGGATCATCGCAGTTCTGATGGACCAGAGAAAACACAACGTAAAAACCTTCAGGTGTCCATGAGGTGGCAGAAGGTCACCTGGTATTCCTGGTTCTCCTGGTTCTCCTTCAGCTCCAGGATCACCTGGCACTCCAGTCAGTCCTGGGGGTCCTACAATCATGGGTCCTGGAACTCCTGGTTCTCCTTTGGGTCCGAATAACCCAGGCGGCCCCTGGGGGCCCGGTGGACCAGAAAGAGCGAAGCCTGGATGGAAAATACACAGGCTGTTGAAGAGATCCGCTAAACGTCCATCTGTCAAGCCTGAACCTATGAAAAACACGTGGGAGCGGGGTGGTGGTGGTGGGGGGGGCAGGTGAGGTTTACCTGGTTCACCCTGAAGTCCAGGAAAACCAATGAGTCCTGAAAGATCAGAGAAGAACAGAATCATTCAACTATCTTCATGAAGACGACACAACCACAATCCTCTTGTCTTCAGCCACTTATCCAAGTCATGGGTCACGGGTTACGCTGGAGTCTATCCCAGCTCATGACAGACGAGAGATGGGGTACACCCCGTATGAGATGCCAGCTCATCAGAGGGTCAAGAACTGAATTATTCAGAGGGTAAAAGAATTGAATAAATGTCCTAACAATGAAAAAATACAGACTACAGTCAAGAAAACTAAATATGTACGTTCACCTGTTCCTCCGACAGCTTTTCCAGTCCTGTTTTGCTGCACCTTTGACAAAACATCTCAACCTTCAAGTTCTTTTAACCATCAGTCGGTCTCTATGTACCTTGCTCTCCAGGGACTCCAGGGGGTCCAGGGAATCCGGGTACACCAAACTGACCCTTGATGAATCTGTGATTCCAGACCAGCTGATAAAAACACACAAACACAAAGTAAATATGAAGACATCCTGCTGCTGGTTCCTACAGACAGGAAGAGGACAGCTTGCTCCGCCCACATCTTGAAGATTCGCACCCACCTCTCCAGGGGCACCTGGGAAACCCCGATCACCTTTCTCCCCCTACAAACACACATAACACAAACACTATGACTCGGTTCCCAGCATCCCACTGTGGGAAAAGTTAACACACCCCCACCGAGGACACTCACCGGGGCCCCTTCGATGCCAGGAGGGCCAAGGAACCCTCGGTCCCCCGGGTCTCCCTGCAGACACACAACTCAAGTTAGCATGATGGTGGTTCCAGGGTGCAGCACCAGGAGCAACACAACGGATGGTTTGGACTCTAACATCTAGTGAACCAACCAGCATCTGCTGGATTCAGTTTGGTTCTGGTTCTGGACCTGGTTCAACCAGTGTCCTTTAATGAAACCCTGCTGTTTTTGTTAGCTTAGCATGGTACCTGTTCTCCCAGTTCACCAGGGACGCCATCCTTCCCGGGTTTACCCTGAAACACACAAAAAAAAAACCCTTTCAATAAGAATTGGACCCGTTCAGGTGATGGATGAGGGGTGGATTGTGACCCCAAGGGCAAGACTTACTAGTGGGCCGGGATCTCCTGGGTCACCTTGTATCCCTTTAACTCCTTGTTTACCTGCCCCCCCCTGGAGGAGAAAACAAACACACCTGCAATCAATTCGACCATCAGGAACGTTCTTTTCTTGTTTTGTCGATGAGACAAATGAAAGGATGTGAGACAGTTTGAACTTACAGGAAGTCCAAGACAACCTTTCAGTCCAAGGTCACCAGGTTCCCCCTGAAATGTACGGACATATGTGAGACAGACGGATGGAACGAAGGACAGGCGGACAGGCGGACAGGCAGACAGGTGGACAGACCTTCAGTTCTTTGGGTCCTTCGGCGTACAGTTTGATCCCTTTCTGTCCAGGGATGCCTGGCGGACCACGATCGCCCTAAAAACCGAGCACAGCTAATGATGATGAACATGACGAAGGTGACGAAGATGATGAAGATGATGGTGTTTAAATTCTCACATTATAACCAGAGAGGAGTGACATTACAATTGCAACCACTAGCATTAGCCTAGCTCACCCGTTGTCCACGTGGACCTGGAATCACTGGACTGGGACCCTCCTGACCCTGAAACAAAAATAATGCATGATCAGTATAGAAGTAAAACAGACTGAGATCACATGACCAAACACAAAACACACCCACCTTCTCTCCAGGTAACCCCGACAACCCTGGACTCCCCTTTGTAGCACAAACAAAAGCAAATGAATGAATGATTGTTCACAGTAAACATTTGAATAAAGTTCACACAATTTGAATTGGAGTCATACAGGCAGTCCAGCAGGTCCTGGTTGTCCTGGTGGTCCAGGAAGGCCTGGATCGCCACTCAACCCCTGCAACACAAAGACCAACGGGTCAATGTCCAACCACCAATCAGAAGATACTTGAGTAGCAATGAGAGAAAGACCTGCAAGCATAAATGTAACTTTAGCAGTAGCGTTAGCATCATTGGCCAGCCATTCAATAGCTTTAGAACAAGTGATGAAGACCCTTTATCTTGTCTGAAGGAGAACCTGCATGACAGTCACTGACGTTTTCTCCATCTGGTCCCGGAGGTCCTGATGCTCCTTTGATTGCCGGTGGGACGGGATAAACGAACGAGTCTCCCTGAAACCAGAACAAAGCAAAGCTCCAATCGCTTTCATTCGTAGAACCCACAGAGTGCAACATGGGATGGGGATGAAGGTAGCTTCTAGTATAAATGGGCCTCCTGGTGACCGGTGGAGGTGTAGACCTTATTCTCTAAACACCTCTCGCATGAACAAGCACTCGGCGACAGGAACAGACTAATCACTCCTGAAAAGTTATTTCAAGGCACTCCTTCAAAACACAAGAACTGAATGGCCCCCCTCTACCAAGGTCATCCGTTTCTCCATGATGTCATTCAGCTAAACCCAACGGTCCCCTGATAGGCTGACCCTCTGGGGGTGTCGTTTTAGTTCAACCGTCATATCTGGAAGAAGAATCCTTCACCTTTACTTAGGAAATATTCAATACATCTGTTCCAAATGTTCTGAACCGATAACACTCTCTTTGTTCGCAAGTGTGGTTTCAGTCCTGTCATTTTTTTATCAGGAACACGTTAAAAACATCGTGACACTAAGTTCTCCTACCTTTAGACCACGTAGTCCTGGATGACCCTGAAACACAAGAGTTAGCTTTAGCTTCTCAGAGGTACTGAGTTTACCCTTGTCTTGCACTGATTTAAAGACTTCGTCGCTAAATGTCCCAAAGGAGGCGGGACTCACCGGAAGCCCAACAGGTCCTGAAACCCCAGGGAACCCTGGGTAACCAACATCACCCTGGAGGACACAAGGGAACACATCAGTCAGTTTGTGTCCCGTCAGTGGCTAAATAGTGTCATATCTACCTTTGTCCCATTGCATCCTGGGAGCCCCGGTTGCCCAATGGATCCTTCATGCCCAGGAATTCCCTGAGAAACCCCAGACAGTTTGTTTAGACATGAATGAATGTTCAGGAAACAGGTATGACCTCCAGCACAGGTAAGAATCTGAGGTCTCAGCTGCTAAACGTCACATAACGGTTCTTACTGGCAGTCCTGGGGGTCCAGGGAAACCGGGTTTTCCTGGAATACCCTGAAGAAGACAGATGAACTGATGTTAGCCTTTATACAACAAATCAATTCTGTTCTAACTGTGTTTAAAAAACTCAGATACCCGAGAGCCTTTTAGCCCTGGACCTCCAGCTGGTCCCAGGTCACCCTGTGGGTGAAAAGTTAAACGAATGAAGGGATTATTCAGACATCAGTAACTCAGCTTAAAACATCACACGTTGTGTTGGAACAAAACTGGCATCAGAGACCAAACAGTGCCCTCCTGATTCTGGACCAGGTGAAGCTCTCAAAACGCATCAGTGACCCTTAGACGACCAATCGACATATTATTTGACTGTTACCTTTTCTCCAGTGAAGCCCTGATGGCCTTCATTTCCAGGGTAGCCAATCACTCCAGGTAGTCCATCGTATCCACGGTAACCAGGTTCACCCTGTGGAGGACAAAACAAAGGCAGATGTCCTGATGTGTGCAACAGATCTGAGGTCAGTTCATCTGTATGGGTCAAACGGGTAAACAGGACAGGAACCTCAGGTGATCCTCAGTTCACCTGCTTTCCACACAGAAGCAGGAACCTCAGGTAAAGTCAGGTGTGCAAAGATCCTGGCTGTAGTCCAGGTGCATTCAAGTTCTTTACCGAAAAGTGGGACATTTCATGTTCAGCAGAGAGGAACCAGCCTTTATTCTCCTACTGAACACACTGGAGTTGACGGAGTTCACCTGTGGGTGGTCTCAGGTACAGATCAGACAGAGTCCTCACCGCAGCCCACCTCTTTGTTCGTTCTAGGACTGCTTTTTCAAATTACTGGTATTACTGTTTGTGTCTGACTGTATTGTTGACTCGTAAAACAAGTTGAGGGGGACAAAGCTCATTGGCTGTCGCGTGTAGCCGCTGTCACAGATAACGCTTTCCACAAAGCAAAGGAATTCTCTCCAGATGGCGTGGAACCACGATTGTTTGGCAAGACCGGACAGAGTTTGAGGCGGTAGCCAAAGACAAGCTACGTGTCTGAAAATCAAAAATGGCGCAAGCTAGCTTGCTAAAAAATTGCAAACAGTCCATTTGCTTTTGGCATTGATCTGAAGTGTACTTCCACAAGGTTTGGTGCCATCATTGATATAATCAGGAGAATCAGTCATTGACTGTCGTTAAAGCCAGTGAAGTAATAATAGCCAATAAATTAATAACAGCTGATAACGTGATAAATTTGCTGATTTTTTAAAAAGTAATCGGCCAAAAACGTAATAGAAGTCATGAATCGATAACGTAAAAACTTTTGGCTAACGTGATAGTTTATTACAAACCGTAGCCGTAACTCTAACCCATAATTATTACATTATTAGCCCCAAGTTCCTAACCCTAACCCCTAAATATTATATTATTAGGCAAAAGACTCTAATCCTAAGATAGTTATTATGTTGTTAGTCAAAAGTTATTATGATATTGGTTCAGGACTTTTATTCCATTATTAGACTATTACATTCCAAATACGGTCAAATTTATTACTTTACCAGTTGTTTTTTACGTTGTTGGTTGTTATTACCTTCACCAATCCTTTTCAGAATTGGTATCTGCAGTAGCAGCCTGTCACCACTAGAGGGAAGTACACTGAATAAACTCTGATTGGATCAGGCATGTCGACCCCTAAACCAACAGTCGCTCATCCTGGTAGCTTCCAGTCCTCTTGTGCCGTAGAAACCACATGGCTTTGATGGTCACATGCTCACCTTTTGACCTTTGACCCCGTCGCAGTGGCATAGAGACTTCCCACTGCAGTGACAGACCTGTAAAGACAGACAGGAGAGAATCTGAGTTTAACTCATCATCAATTCACCTGATTTCATTCATCGGGTGAATTGACGATGGATCCACATGGTCTCTAGAATCTTGACTGGATCTCGATGTACGACTCATGTCTGGTCATCACCATGGTAACATGACCCTGGTGGTCCACGTTAGTGATGGACTGTGGTCAGTTTGTGGTTGAATTAACAATGCTGAGGGGGATTCCGTGCGTTTCTATTGGTCGGAGCGGCTCTCGGGCTCGCTGGTGGATCCTGGTTGAACCTGGTGTCGGGTTTACACCCAGGACTCCGTGCATGTTTCATCACGACGTCTTTATCACATACTTCTGTGGGCCGTAACCCAAACACCTCCTTGTATCCTGCAGGTGTAACAGTCGTCTTCCTGTGTGATAACCAGCCAGCAGAGAGACAGACGGTCAGACAGACAGGTTGATGAAGGTCTGATGGGGTCTTATCTTCATTCCTGTCTCACAGCCCACAGGACCCTCGGTGCCTCGGCACGTCCTGCAGCAGGGCATCCTGGGTAACGCTCTATATTTCCTGCGCTTTAAGGGTAGAAGTGTGAAACGCTGCTGAGGACTGGCTCCGTATCTGACAGATCGGTTCTGTTTGACCCGCATGAGCCACCGGCCAGAACCCAACCACACCTGAACACACCAGGAGCAGTCATCCAATGAGAAGCGAGGGACCTTGTCCCTGATGGGGATCAGTAAAGGTCTAGAACCCAGACCTTTATTGATCCCCATCAATAAAAGTCTGGGTTCTAGACCTTTACTGATGGGGATCAGCAGAACTGGTCCCAGGAGACACCAGGTCTGAAGTCTATATATAGAACCATCGTTCAGTGATGGGGTCAGAGAGACGAGCAGTGTGTGTGTGTGTGTGTGTGTGTGTGTGTGTGTGTGTGTGTGTGTCTGTGTGTGTGTGTGTGTGTGTGTGTGTGTGTGTGTGTGTGTGTGTGTGTGTGTGTGTGTGTGTGTGTGTGTGTGTGTGTGTAGTCACTTTGACAGTCTGTTGATTTAGTTCATGTGTTTTCTGTTTCAGCCTTTTGTCCTGATCTGGTGTTGTTACTGCCTCTCACACACACACACACACACACACACACACACACACACACACACACACACACACACACACACACACACACACACACACACACACACACACACACACACACACACACACACACACACACACACACACACACACACACACTGGTGTTAGTGATAGGAAGACTCTCAGCACCACAGCGATCTGTTGGGTCACATGACCAGCGCCTAACGATGGTGTCGGATTTCCTTTCCTCTTGGTGGGAAAAAGACCAGATTGGATGAGGTCCAGTCTAGACCTCATCCAGTCTAGACCTCATCCAGTCTAGACCTCATCCAGTCTAGACCTCATCCAGTCCGGACCTCATCCAGTCTAGACCTCATCCAGTCCGGACCTCATCCAGTCTAGACCTCATCCAGTCTGGACCTCATCCAGCCTAGACCTCATCCAGTCTGGACCTCTTCCAGCCTAGACCTCATCCAGTCTGGACCTCATCCAGCCTAGACCTCATCCAGTCTGGACCTCTTCCAGCCTAGACCTCATCCAGTCTGGACCTCATCCAGCCTAGACCTCATCCAGTCCGGACCTCATCCAGTCTGGACCTCATCCAGGCTGGACCTCATCCAGTCTGGACCTCATCCAGTCTGGACCTCATCCAGTCTGGACCTCATCACAGCCTAGACCTCATCCAGTCTGGACCTCTTCCAGCCTAGACCTCATCCAGTCCGGACCTCATCCAGTCTGGACCTCATCCAGTCTGGACCTCATCCAGTCTGGACCTCATCCAGTCTGGACCTCATCACAGCCTAGACCTCATCCAGTCTGGACCTCTTCCAGCCTAGACCTCATCCAGTCTAGACCTCATCCAGTCTGGACCTCATCCAGTCTGGACCTCATCCAGGCTGGACCTCATCCAGTCTGGACCTCATCCAGTCTGGACCTCATCCAGTCTGGACCTCATCCAGTCTGGACCTCATCCAGTCTGGACCTCTTCCAGCCTAGACCTCATCCAGTCTGGACCTCTTCCAGCCTAGACCTCATCCAGTCTGGACCTCTTCCAGTCTGGACCTCATCCAGTCTGGACCTCATCCAGTCTGGACCTCATCCAGCCTAGACCTCATCCAGCCTAGACCTCATCCAGTCCGGACCTCATCCAGTCCGGACCTCATCCAGTCTGGACCTCATCCAGTCTGGACCTCATCCAGTCTGGACCTCATCCAGTCTGGACCTCTTCCAGCCTAGACCTCATCCAGTCCGGACCTCATCCAGTCTGGACCTCATCCAGTACGCCGACTCCAAACATACCATAGTAATAATTCAGACATCTGTCTGCTGGAAACAATGTAACACACACACAGACACACACACACACACACACACACAGACACACACACACACACACACACACACACACACAGACACACACACACACACAGACACACACAGACACACACACACACACACACACACACACACACACACAGACACACACACACACACACACACACACAGACACACACACAGACACACACACACACACACACACACACACACACACAGACACACACACACACACACACACACACACACACACAGACACACACACACACACACAGACACACACAGACACACACACACACACACACACACACACACACACACACACACACACAGACACAGACACACACACACACACACACACACACACACACACAGACACAGACACAGACACACAGACACACAGACACACACACACACCTGTCTGCCTTCCCGTTACCATGGTAACACTACAGCTGTATCAGTGTTCACGTCACACGCAGGTTGGTGACGTCACGTTGTGTAGATATTTTAAACACTTTCTACTTTTCACAAACTTTTGTTTTTCTTCCAAACTTTCTGATTCATTCTAACTCTGATCAATAACTATCGATCCGGACCCGTCTGTCGTTCGGGGTGCGTTCACTCACCCTGTCGGCGCGTCCCGGAGCGGAGCAGCAGAGCATCAGGACCAGCAGCGGGACGAGCCGCTTTGGACCCCCAGGGGCCTCCATGCGGGTTCACACTGGGTCCAGGCGGACGGGGACCGGTCGCCGGTTCGGGTTCCGGTCCGGTTCAGGTCGGGTGGGGACAGTCGGAGGGGGTGCGTGCGGATGTCGGGCGCGGCAAGTTGATGCTGGATGGAAAGAGAGCAGAGGGGGGGTGGGGGGTCGGGGGGTGGGGGTCCCGGGGACAGGAATCAAGTCAGCACAACAAGAGTCAGTTGGATACTTCCGGTTTGTGTGGCTTTAAAAAATAAAAGAGCTTCTGTTCCAGAAGGTGTGAACGTCCAGAGTGTTTATTAAAAAAACAATTAAAAATGTTTCCGGGATTAATTCCTTGAGAAATTTGAAAAAAAACCCTCAAATGTATTTCACAAAATTAAAGAACGTAAAATTATAACATGGATAAGAACATTAAATAAAAAAGAGCTGAACTTCAGTTTAACGATGTCCATTCTGGCCCATTTGATCCATCAAACAACCAACAACCAACCACCAACAACCAACCACCAACAACCAACCACCAACAACCAACCACCAACATGCAACCTTCAACCGTCATCAACCAACCACCAAAAATTTGGGGGCCAATGAACCCCAGAAACATTTCATCATCAGCGTCACCTCCGTCAGTCTTTTCCGCATCCGCTTTTATTTTGAAGGCCAGTCCCCGAGCACCGGAAGCGCCGGTGTGCTCACCTGCGGCCGTTTGCCGCGTCTTGACGCTCACTGAGTTGCGGTCGCGCCGCGCAGCGCCGCAGACTCACCGCAGCGGCGAAAGTCGGGAGATTTCCGTCGGAGTGTCTGACAGGAGAACCGCGTGAGGCGGCAGCCCGAGCGCGAGGCCAGGTAAGTGAACCCGACTCACCTGACGGTTTGATTTTCGTGACGTCAGACCTGATCAGCGGGTAATTAACGCTTAACCCTGACGTCATCAGTCCGATTGCCGCTGAAGAGCTGATGAACCGGCCCCGCTCCCGTACCGCGGTTCCTGAACGGTCTCCTTTAGTACGGATAAAAGTGATTAGATGTCAAGTTAAGATCAATAAAGGGACTAAAATATTGATCTTTTATATATTAGTAAAAGTTTTAAAGTATTCAGATTCTATTGATCAGATAGAAGTGTTTGGATTATTTATTCCCTGGAATAATCCCGCTGAAATACGAGAAACTTTAACGGACATCTGAGGAGCTAAATGCTACGTATGCTAATGTTAATAGTTATGTTAGATTATCGGTGATTGGTTTCATCAGAAGTCCAATATTTCCCCGTATAATGAAGTACAGAAAGTAACTGAGTACTAATTGGCAGTAATCAAGTCGGTTCAGGTTGTGATTGGTCCGTCAGGTTTTCGTCTGGCCAATGGGGACACGCCTTAAACAGGATTAAATAGAAACTCGTTTCAGAACCGTCTGACGTTCTGGGTTCACGACCTCACGATGACATCAGCTCCGCCCATTTCTCCACGTCCAATCTGATCACTGATCACTTCAACTGCTGATTGATCTGCATTGATAGCCGACATCTGACTGAAGTTCTTTTAGTCGCATCGGCGCCTCCTTCTGGACCGGAGGGCCGTCACAGACCTGGAATCAGTTCCTGAACTAATCGAGACGCCGATGGATCGATCTCACCCGGACACACCTGATCTGACGCCGTTTTGTCTCAGTTTGTCTCTGCAGGGCCGTCACCTGACCAAGTCAGTGCTTTTTTCATTGGTTGAGACCCAGCTGGAGGCGGAGTCAGACGGCAGGGTCGCGCAGTTGGAGGGACTTCCTCTGAGGGGAGGAGAAAATGCTGCTGTCTTCCTGCTCCGCCCCCTGCAGCGACGCCTGGCTCTGGTAAATACACGCAGGAAAGACTTCCTGCGTCTTTGGGCTCCGACTCCTAAACAAACAAACAAACAAACAAACAAACAGAACTTTGGTTTGATGGCCAGAAATGTCGGCCTTTGCTGTCTGTTTACGCGACGGCTTTGAACTGTTCTGGGATCTGAAGAGTAGGACAAAGATGAGACCTGAACCTCATCAGAACCAGCCTAGCCTAGCCCAGCCTATCCCATAACCTCGGAGGGTTGTTGGGGCACCACAGAACCAGATTATCTGATGACCCAAACACGTGGCTCTAAGTAACTTCTACGTGTCGCTCCATGTCGACCACCCATGAACTTTGCGTGTCAATGTGTCGTGCAAACAGCCTCACCTGCGTCTCCCCCCCCAGGTGCCTCCTGGTGGTCCTAGCCGCTCCTCCAGCAGCTCTCGGGGTGAGTACGTCTGTTTTAAAGCTTCCCATTGGCTTCTGTGTTTCCTGATACAGTTCAGGCGTGATGGTCGACCTCCTTCAGGAGTTTCTAGATGTCTGACATCAAAGCCTCTCCGTCCATTCAGAGACAGAGAACATCAAGTTCTTGGGGAGGGTGGGTCAAAATGGGGGCACCGGGTCATTTGTTTCACGTTCTGTCTTTGAGTCCCGTGTCCTGAAACAAGTCGGACTTGAGGTCCTTCTGCTCTGGAGTCCCACCTCCAACGAGGACTAGTCCTTTTCATCTGTCTTGTTTCCAGAGCAAAACTCAAACTCAAATTTTCTTTTCAAATTTGAAATTTGAACTTTTTCCTCTGTTACGCCGTGATGAACCAGAATTGCCTTTGAGTTTCTACAAACTCTCACTCTTCACTGAGGTGCACCTGTGGCAGGTAGCCTATTTCATGCCAAGTGGCTAAAATGCCCGTGTTCGCCTTGAGCTTGTGTGGGTGTGGTTTGCTGTTGGAGTAGGAGTGGCTCTAGAGAGGTCATGATTGGAGAGTCTATGAAAATTACAACCGTATCATCACCAAACGGCGCCTGTAAACATTACTGCAAGCTAGCTAGCAACAAGCGACATCATCAAGACCACCCAAGACCAGATTGGATTAGAGTCCAGAGTTTGGGAAGTGCTTCGGTTGAAAGCCGAAGAGCTGAAGGGATGATGGATGATGGTCCAGGATGACCCTTTGGAGGTGAAGTCATCGGGTTCAGTCTGTGACCGGGGTCGTCATGTCCCTGGTGGGGGGATGTTGGGGTAGGGATAGAGGATTCAGGGATGATAGTGGGAGGTGGGACTGGCCTGACCTGATGGAGGATGGAGGTCAGACGTGGTACCAATGGAGGGACGATGGTTCAGACTTTCAGGACCGAGTCTTGACAGCAGATTAGGCGATAGCCACATTCCTGCCACTGATAGCCACGCCTGACTGCTAACTAGGTTTACACAACGCCGCTGGAATTTGGCTGCTACACAAACACTGCTGCATGCTGGGAAACCCACTGTCTGGGGCCCACTGGGAAAAAAAAACACGCTCGGTACATCAACAGGGACACTCAGTGGGGGACGGATGGAGGGGGACACTTTGCATCAGATCCAGTTTCACACCCAGATGTACCCGAGCACCTGGTCCTCAGGGAACACCCGGCTCCAACGGTTGGTTTGTTGGTTTGTTCCCGCCGCCAACCAGGTCGTGTTTGCCCGTCTGGTGGTTGGTTGGTTGGTTGGTTGGTTGGTTGGTTGGTTAGCAGGATTAAATGACCACCAGACAGGCTTCCCCTGACACCTGGTGGAGGGGTGGCTGATGGGAAAGAATCCCTTTTTTTAGTTCAGCTCTTGAACCAGATTTTTTTTTAAGTTGCCAGCCTGGACTTCTTTGGACATTTTTGGACATTTTCCACAATAAAACTGCTTCATGAGTAATAATTCATATTTCAGACAAAACTTTTTGAGGGGTGGGGGATGTGTCAGTCAATCAGATGTGTTGGATTGTTTGGTGGTACAAGGTATACAGAACCAGTGGGGTGAGGGGGGGAGAGATCCAGAACATTGGTTGAACCCTCAAAGCAGGATTTTCTCGATTTCTTAAAGATATTAAAAAGTACTGGTGAATGCACACACACATGTATACATATATGTACATATACATATATACACATATATGCATATATATACACACTATACATTACAAATGCATAGTGTATATGTAATGTATATAGTGTATGTATATAATGTATATTGTATATATACAGTGATGCCTCATTACTCGTGGTTAATGCGTTCCAGGACCACTCGAAAATAATGAAATTCTGCAATATAGCAACAAACCATTTAATTATTTACGGTAATTTAAATGTTTTCAAACCGTCCCCATACTGATATTAAACCACCTTCTATCTGTATTACCTTTAAAACACTCTGATATATATATATACATATGTATATATACATATGTAATACATATAATACTGTACATATATACATATAACTTTCCAATCTTTAATGTAAATTATTCGTGATACAGAGCTGCAGCTTTTCATTTCCTGCTCAGATGCTTTAGCTTCACCAGGAGACGGAGGACATGAATGAAAAGCTGACATCAGATGTTTGTCAGTGTAATGAATGCGTGTTTCTTGACATGTCCCGGCGTGTACTTCCCCATGCGTGTTTTGGCCTTTGAGTCGGTCTGAAGGTCTGATTGGTATCTGCTGCCACCCGTCCTCATTGGGCAGCGTCGTCACTGCCGTTATCGGAGCCTATAGAGACACCTGTCTGCGTCGCGCTCAGAGATGCTTGTCTGCCCCCGCCTCATGTTGACTGTCTGACTGTCTGAACAGTGAACGCACCATAAAAACACCAGACAACACAAAACCCACCCCGATGCTCATCTGAGTACATCTGGGTGGGTAAGACCAGACCGGTCCGGTACACAGTCAGGATCAGCTGGAGAAAGTGTTCTTATCTTACCTGCCAACGAGCATCATAAATACCAGCAGGGGGCAGCGATACGACACGCAAGCAGATAATCCGCCTCCACCACAGAAGAAGAAACAGTTACCCATAAATCTAAGACATTTTATACATTATTGGTATTGACCCCAGGATTCAGACGCACGCTAAACTTCGACTTACGTCGTCCTCAATCCTAGGTCAGTTTAAAAAATAGTACACAGAAAAATAATCAACGTTACGTCATTTTATTCAAATTTACTTCAAATCATAATCATTAGTAAACCAATAAAAGCACATAATATCATGTTACTGAATAAAACATATTATCATATTGTTAGCCCATAGCAACCCCCGTGACCCACAATGAGGAAAAAGCAGCTGAAGACGAGACATAGACGTTTTTTCTGGACTAAATTAAAAAATAAGATTTAATTATTTGTCAGCTTAAAATAGATTCATATTAACCAAATATTATTAAAATACATTCATTAATAAAGTTCAGAAGAGAACTGGAAATGTAAATATAAATAAATTGTATAATAGATCAATAAGTTTTAAAAAATTATGAATAAATATACAGTTTAGTCTGGAGACAAGTTCATTCAACTAACGTCTCCTGGAACTAGTTAACGATGTAAGAAGAGGTTTACCTGCATTACAATATACAGAAACTTGACTTTGAGAATTTTTTTTTTAAAAATTAAAAAAAAAGTAAAAATAAGTTCAAAATGTACTAAAATAAACTTACGTTATTTTTCGACTTACATCGCGTCTCCTGGAACAGGTTAACGATATAAGAAGAAGAGCGGCCATGTTGGTCAGTGAATTCTGTAATGAGATCAAACTGATGTCATGATGATGTCATGATGATGTCATGATGATGCCATAATGTCGTGCGTCAAATAAAAACTTCCTCTGTTGGGACAATAAAGATGTCAGGTCTGTAAATCGTCAGGCTGTTGTTGCTATGACGATGTGATTAACGTATGATGTCATAATCTTGTTTTGGTTGCCAGGGTGACCAGACGTTGCCGTGCGCCGGTCGCGACTGTTCCACCTGTCAGTGTTTCCCAGCCAAAGGATCAAAGGTGAGAGTTTGCGTGCTTTCACACAACAGCCAATCAGAGCCCGGGTTAGTCATGACATCATCACAGCCACACACACCTTCTCCTGTTGACCTGCGTTCAGACTGGATGTGTATTTTTTCCTGCTGCTGACGAGTTTACGTAAAAATCAACGCAAAACAGGAAGTCATGTCCCAACTGGAGCGTCACTTCCTGTGATGCTCGTCAACAAAGACGTGAAACGGAGGGAAAGCTTTCCAATAGTGAACAACAGTGGAGGAGAGCATGAAAGGTGTGACAGATCGTGACTGGATGACAACTGTCAAAGCTTTATAAATATTTTAGAAATATTCAGAATTTTAAGCAAAAAAGTGGAAGAAAATGTCCAAAAATGATTTGTTTTCATGGTAAAAACTGAAAATTCCATTGGATTAAAAAGACCTGAAACCTTCCAAATGTAATCCAGCTTTCCCCCATTGTTTCTGTAATCAGACGTTAAAGAGAACGTCTGGAACCTGATTGGACGCCAACAGTGGGTCTGTCACCGGGTCAGATGCTCGATTCCGGTTCCGGTTGAGTATTTAGTTCTGTCACCATAGCAACAGCATCATGTTTTAAAGTGACACCCAGGTGTGTGTGCGTGTGTGTGTGTGTGTGTGTGTGTGTTTGTACAGCTGGGGACAGCAGACAGGCAGAGAGGATTGTGGGAAGGTTTCTGTCTCAGTGATTTCACAGTCGACTCGTTTTAGAGAAAGAAGGATGAAGGGCGGACTAACAGAGATCACAGCTGTCACATCTCATCACACACACACACACACACACACACACACACACACACACACACACACACACACACACACACACACACACACACACACACACACACACACACGTGAGAAACGTCCGGTAGCTTCAGACTTCAGTGGGTCCTGCTGTGTGTCGTTGTTGTTACGTGACCAATGTGTGTAAATACGTGTGTGTGTGTGTGTGTGTGTGTGTGTGTGTGTGTGTGTGTGTTTTAGGCTGCTCTGTGTGCTGGTTGAATATTTTTTTTCTGCGGTGTAAACACACTCTCTGTGTGCTGAGGTGTCACAGCGCCCCCTGTGGTCAGATGAAAGCATTACACGTCAAAGCCTCTACGAGCTGTCAGCGCCCCCCACAGGCCGCCCAGTTCATTGCACCATCAGGTTCTAATTGTGTCATTCTGCAGGGTCCTCCTGGTCCACTGGGGCTTCAAGGCCCACAAGGTCCCCCTGGGTTTCCAGGCCCTCAAGGACCTCCAGGTGAGAAGGGCCACAGAGGAGACGAAGGCCCTCAAGGAGCAGCGGGACAGAAAGGAGACTCGGTGAATAAAGACGGGGGTTCTGTCTGTTCTAGGAAGAACCTGTTAGGTCCAATCACACGAGGTGTTCAAACCGCCTGGGAAATCCCAGAACCTTCACTTCCATTTCTACTTCTTCACAGGGAAGTGTTGGCGTACCTGGATTTCCAGGACTGGAAGGAGTCCCGGTAAGAAGCCCCGCCTTCTGGCCCCCTGAGGGGTTCTGAACGACGCAGATCTGTTCAGAACCAAATGTTGTTGTGTATTCAGGGACACCCGGGTCCGGCTGGAGGTCCTGGTTTTCCCGGGATGGATGGATGTAACGGAACCAGAGGAGAAAGAGGGGATCCTGGTCTCCCTGGAGAACATGGACCCGATGGAGAACCGGTCCGACATCAGTAAAACTGGTTAAACAATCCAGACCATTCTGGATGATGTTGTCACCATAGTAACTGAGCTTT
Organism: Antennarius striatus; assembly: GCF_040054535.1. Taxonomy (NCBI): domain Eukaryota; kingdom Metazoa; phylum Chordata; class Actinopteri; order Lophiiformes; family Antennariidae; genus Antennarius; species Antennarius striatus. Next base: position 25,856,190 of record NC_090781.1, on the reverse strand, counting down.
CTTCTACAGGGTTTTCAAGGACTCAAGGGATTTCCTGGAGACCCGTCAGTCTTCTTTATCCAGTACCCTGGAATACCTGTAAGCCCTAGTTTAGGACAGGCAGTGGCAGGACACCTAAAGAGCCCATGACATGAACCCTATTCTGGTGAACTGTGCTTTTATTTTGACATCTGTGTGTCTGACAGGGGGACGCCGGCCTCGGCGGACTTCCTGGACTGCAGGTGAGGACGGCATGTGTATCTTACTAACATTGGTAATTGCTAATAATGAAATGACTGGTTGTGGGTCGAGGTGAGTTGGGGGGTCTGAGTTCATGTGGATCTCATGCCCATGTCCGTCTCCAGGGTGATCAAGGTCTGCCTGGCCTGATGGGAGATCCGGGCCCTGCAGGACCGGACGGGACCAACGTGAGTCATACAAGTGTTAGTTTGAGGACTAGATACCCGACGGTGGGACATGTCCTCATGTCTGATTGTCTCTGCAGGGTCTTCCTGGTCTGACAGGGTCCAGAGGTCCACCTGTAAGTACCCTGTGCAGGAATTATGGGTTCAAAGTGGACCAAGGTTGTGCTTGTTGGTACCGGTCCAGGTTTACCGACAGCTGGTTTGTTTTTCAGGGAGAAAAAGGTCGATCGCTGCCCGGACAGAAAGGAGACGAGGTACGGCTGTGACCCAAGGGGTTTTAGTTAGGCCATGCCCACACAGTGACATCACTGTTCCGTGACCTGAGAGGACTGAACTACTCTGAAGAGCAGTAGTGCGTCATAAAGTAGTTCCTCAGTTCTGTGTGTTCTACAGGGGGATCAGGGTCTCCAGGGGCCCCCCGGGCCCTTTGAGTACGTGGACCCTCCAGAGGACCTCTATATCAAAGGAGAAAAGGTGGGTTCCACTGTGGTTCTAACGTAGTTTTACTCTGGTTCTCCTGTAGTTCTCCTGTGGTCCTGTGTGCTAACAGATTTCTGATGATTTCTTGCCTTTCAGGGTGACAGAGGTGTTAAAGGGTCCTGTGGACTTCAGGGGCAGCCGGTAAGCTGTCAGACCAAACCTCTAGAACATCTAGTGAATACCCTGTCGGTACTCCAGGGTTCTAGAAGTAGTTCTGGCCATCGAATGAGAGTTTTCTTGACCACATACTGATAACTGAAGGTTCAGTTCTTGAACATCTGTTCTCAGGGTCTGGATGCTCTCCCAGGGCCTAAAGGAGAGAAGGGAATTTTGGGGTTCCCCGGACCCCGGGTGAGTACCCCCATTTTCACATTATTGATCTGTGTCATTGTACCAGCTGAATTCCATTCAATTTGTTGAAAGGTTACCTTTATGTTCAAGAGAACTTGACTCTGGTTGCCTTCTTTGGTTTTCCATTGGGGAAAAAGTACCTGGTACTACTTCCTGTTACTACTTCCTCAGTTCCACCTCCACTGAGCTGAACAGGTGGTCAGAGGTCACTTCAAAAATTCTAGTCGATACCTGACCTCACATTGAGGACTAAACCAGTTTCATGCAGCATCCTACCCTGAGGACCAATGATCATCAGTCTCCATGGAAACATCCATGATGCATTCATGTGTTTCAGGGATTTTTTGGTGCCACCGGGCCGGTTGGAGAGAAAGGCTTCAAGGTGAGTGAAAATACAAATGAATTTTCAGTAAAGCGTAATTGTGAATATAAACAGTGTGTGTGTGTGTGTGTGTGTGTGTGTGTGTGTGTGTGTATGTTTTCAGGGGATTCAAGGAAGCACAGGTCTTCCAGGTCTGATTGGACGAGAAGGGCCTAAGGTAAGCACAGCGCTGACCAATCACAAGCCAGCAGGAAGCGCTGTACCAGGGAATGACTCACCTGTAACTGCTGTTGATTAAATAACCAAGGAGAGATGAGCTTCTGTGTATTCAGTCTATCACGGGCCTGTTTGTTCCCAGGGCATGATGGGAAATCCAGGTCCTAAAGGTGTCCCTCAGGATGTCGACGTCACACACATAGGTACACATCAACACACACTGGTATACAAGACACTATTTGGTGTGACGTCAATGTTAGTAGGACTACAGATGTACGAGTTAATAAAAATAACAAACAGGAAGTGCTTTTAGTTACCTGTGTTCACAGATGTTGGTTGGTTGGTATTGGAATAACCAGAGGATGTTGGTCTGTTGGTCGGTCGGTTGGTCGGTTGGTTGGTTGGCTGGTTGGTTGGTGCTTGAATAAACAGAAGATGTTAGTTGGTTGGTTGGTTGATTGGTTGGTGTTGGAATAACATGAGGTACTCGGTATTTCTCAATCAAGGCACAACAAATTCTTTATGCGAGAATGTGCTTCTTTTTTTGCTCACTATCATCTATCTTCCAGGTGACATTGGAGAGCCTGGGGCACCTGGACTGAGGGGCCCTCCGGGAGACATGGGGCCAATGGGAATGCATGGCACCCCAGGAGACCGTGGCAGATCTATCCCTGGTGAGTGTCTGCAAACATGAGTAGGGCACCAGTCACGGTCATCTGATGAATGAAAGTAGAAATGGAATAGAGAACACCGGTGCTACCACTCTCAGGTGAATAAAGTTATTTTCCTTTAGGACCAGCAGGTGTTGTGGGAGCGAGAGGAATTCCAGGATCTAAAGGGGACAGAGGAGAGCCAGGTCAGGTATTTGTAGATGGACCAACACCAGGAGAACCTGGAAAACGAGGACAACCTGGACCAAAAGGGCGTAAAGGACAGCCGGGCATCCCAGGTAACAAAAAACACACTTTGTACCAGTTGGTGTTGCACCTGTGCCTTCATCTGGGGATGTTTTCACTAAAATTTACTCAAATGTGTAAAACCAACACATCATTCCCATCGTTTTAATGTCTTTCTACCTCAGGTAGTTATTGTCTTCCTGGAGCCCCAGGAAGGCCTGGACAGCCAGGTGTACAAGGGCCACCAGGTGCCCGGGGCTTCCCAGGGTTTAAAGGTCAGTGTTTGGACATCCTAACTGACAGTCATACTAATATCACATTCAATCCCTAGTTTGTAACCAGCAGAGCGGTTGAAGTTCTACAGTTGAGTGTTGAGGAACTGAGGTGTCCTCATGTCTCCATGAGGAACCTCATAATCATTGACCCAAACCTGTGTGTTTCAGGGAGACCCGGCGACTGTTCGTGTGGCCCCCTACTTGTACTGAGGGGTGTTCCCGGCCCTGCAGGTGACCAGGGATCTCCGGGGTTACAAGGGTTTACTGGTCCTCCAGGAATGAGAGGCCAGAAAGGTTTACCTGGAGACAGAGGAGAGCAGGGACCACAGGTGAGTCAAATAACAAGTTCATGTCATTACCAGGACGAAAGAATCAAGAGTTCAACGTTTGTTTAATTGAAATTTGATGAATCCTTTTTTCCAGGGTCGGGGTGGATTTCCTGGTGTCAAAGGGTTCAAAGGTCAGAAAGGAGATTTCACTGTGGTGGATATTAAAGGTGAGGTTGTGTGATAAAAGCCATGATGTCATGTCAGGGTACCAGTGGTTCTAACGGGCCCTTTTTTTTTAGGTGAGAAGGGAAACACGGGTCTGCAAGGCCCTTCTGGCAGACAAGGATTCTCAGGGCGAAGAGGACTTGAGGGGCCCCCAGGGGTGCCTGGTGAACCCGGCCCCCAGGTTCGTCAGCCTTTCTGCTACGCTGTCACAGCCAAAACTAAAGTAAAACCAGAACGATTTGTGAAAGTATTAGAAGGGTGCTGGTAGAACTTCACGCTCTTAGCCTTAGCTCAATGAAGTCACCTTTCTATTGTTCAGGGGGAAAGTTTCCCCAGCTATCCTGGAGATAGAGGCTTCACAGGACTCTCAGGCCAAAAGGGTTCAGCGGGACCTTCAGGTCCCCCTGGGCCAGGTATGGCTGGAGCAGTAGGACAGCGTGGGACCCCTGGGGACCCAGGATTTCCAGGACTCCCTGGATCCTCTGGCTTGAAAGGAGTTAGAGGTAGAGATCAGTATGAAATCAGGTTTAATTTAAGTCCACATTTTATGTTTTCTTCATGAACTAGATTATATTCTGTCCCCAACTCGTCCTTAAGTGTGTAATAACTCCTTTTGTTGCAGGTGACACACTGCCTTGCGTACCCAAAAATCCTGGTGCCCCTGGGCATAAGGGAGACCCTGGAACTACAGGTAAACCTCTGACAGTGACCTGTCTACCTGTCTGTTGTTGAGCCTTTGTGACAGACTTTGTGCCCAAATGTTGCCTTACCTACCTGTCTTTCCAGGTTTTACAGGACTCCCAGGTCCTCCAGGTTTTCGTGGTATTACTGGACCTGATGGAGCCAAGGGAGACAAAGGAAACTCTGGACTTCCTGGATTACCTGGACGACAAGGTATCAAACAAAACTTATTAGTATTACAGCTAACATTATCTTGCATTAACTCTATGTGTTTCTTTCTTCTCTTGCAGGACCTCCGGGCGTTGTTGGAAATACTGGAGACGAAGGACCTGAAGGTTTCAGTTATGGTGGAGACCCAGGTATGCCTCATCTGTCTGTTGAATGTGACTCCATCCCTGATCTTTTCCTTTACGAATCAAAGATGGAGGCAAGAGAAACTCAATGCATTATGGGACGTCTCCCAGCAGCCTAAGTCTAAAGCCTGTTTCTATACGTTCACTAGGCTCTCCAGGGCTTCAGGGTTCTTCTGGACTGAGAGGCCCAGCTGGAGACTCTGATGTTGGACCTTCAGGACCTATTGGTTTCCCAGGGCGAATGGGCTCTCTGGGACCTAAAGGTGTTCCCGGTCCACCCGGCATCAATGGACTACCAGGTTAGGGTTAAAATCATAAACAACGTAAGCTGCCGCAACTTCCCAGTCTTCCTCTGATTCTCCATCCTCTGTTCCGTAACTGGATCAGTTGTCATGACACTAAATTCCATGATTAGAAGCCTGTTTTCTACTGACAAGCGCCGCCCTCCACGTTGAAAAACGTGATTGATCTATAGACGTCAATGGCATCCAGTAAGTTATCAACATAAGCCAACATTTACCTGGATACATAATTCTTTCCTGTGTTTAGGAGCTCTGGGTCTGACTGGGCGCCCTGGAGCTAAAGGCCAGAGAGGACTAGATGGTGCTGTTGGTGTAACTGGACCCAGCGGGCTCACATCTGAGTTTTGTGAAACAGGAAAACCTGGTTCCAGAGGCACATTTGGCCCTCAAGGGCCTATTGGACCCCCAGGTAATGTCTGGTTTCAAATTGCACTCACTTGACTTCATGCTACAGGTAATGGGATGATGCTATTTCATCACTTCTATTCAGGTTTTTTGGGGGAGAAAGGTGATGTTGGGGAGGAAGGCGTTCCAGGTTTTGGTCCTCGAGGCTCCACTGGTAAACCAGGTTCTCCAGGTTTTCCAGGTTACCCAGGACCTCAGGGCCCAATTGGCCCCAATGGGGACCAAGGCCTCCCAGGATTCGAGGGTGAAAAAGGTGAGCTTCACCTGCTAAGACGTTTAAGTCTAAAAGTTCCCTGATGACAGACATTCACAGCAGTGGAGATGATGTGTTTCAGGTCTAATGGGGCCTCATGGTCAGGTTGGTGCACTGGGGGCCCTTGGCCAAACTGGGGCCCCTGGAACCTGTGGTAAGAAGGGAGAGAGGGGGTCCGTTGGAGAAGATGGAACTAGGGGATGTGAAGGTCCAAAAGGAGAGAAAGGTAATCTAGAACTGTCGTTACTCTGATAGACCAGAATTATAACAGTTTTGCATGATCTGGGGTGATATTTCAGTTTTGGGTTTTTTTGCAGGACATAAAGGGGCTCCTGGGCCCCCAGGAGAGACCAAGTATATTCCCATTAAAGGAGCAAGAGGCAAACCAGGATTCACTGGCGTCAATGGATTTCCTGGACCACGAGGTCAGCAACTGAATATTGGTCTAAAAGTTTTGGACTCCTTGTAGACGTTTGAAATCAAAACCTGTAATAAGTCTGAAGCTAGACTATCCATGAATCCATGTAGGTCTCTGTGACACCGTTGTTCAATATTAAACAACACTGTCTGCCTCTGCAGGAAGTACAGGTATGCGTGGAGCTCCGGGTAATCCAGGGTATCCAGGTATCAGTGGACCTCCTGGTATCGCAGGTCTACCAGGACCCCCTGGGCCCAGCGGCAAACCAGGAATTCCAGGAGCACCTGGACATCCAGGACCTTCAGGATTCATTGGTTTCCCCGGAGAAACTGGAGATCCAGTAAGATAAAGTTGATGTGTAGACTCCAGGAGAATTGGGGTGATTGTTTTTTTATTCCACCTCCAACACAATTCCTGGTGAACACTTGCCAAACAAAGTACATCATGAAGAGTTGATAATAATTTTAGAGATTTTGTCTTTTAAATGTTCTGTGTAGGAAATTTATCACGTTCAAAAACCTGAATCTGTTCTTGTCTGTTTTCTGGCAGGGTGACCTGGGTTTTCCGGGGCGACCTGGGGAGCCTGGACACCAAGGATGCACCGGGACCAAAGGTAGTCAATCACTCCTAAACCAACCCCCATCTGTGATTTATCAGATTTATTTTACTCATATCAGTGGTTTTTACTTCTGATTCCTTAAGGTTGTGTTTGCGTTTCAGGCGATGAAGGAGAGACTGTCGTGTTTCCTGGTCCACCTGGAGATAAAGGGCCTCCTGGAGAGTTTGGATCCTCAGGTGGTTGTCTTGTTCTTTTTTAGATCTATGAAATAAATTGACTATGACCCGCTTCAGTGGTGAAGCAGATTGTTGTACAAACCAGCAGGATGACTTTCTGATTGCGTCTGATTATTTCCTTTCAGGACCTACTGGACTCCGAGGGGATCCTGGAGCACCCGGGTTTATTGGGAGTCCAGGACAGAATGGATTCAAAGGAGATCCAGGTCATCCAGGCGACCTGGGTCAACCAGGTACAGAAGCTTCAGAACCAAAAGAGAGTCTGTTCAGTCAGGTAGAGAGGAGGGTAAGACCATGAGGAGGAGGAAGTAGTCTTTCCAGAAGTCAAGATTAAAAGTACTTCAATATCGTAGAGATTTCGGATTTCACAAGGTGGTACAACCTCTGCACCTTCTCCATGTTTACATTTTGTCCTGATAAAAATGTAAAATTATGTTAGCACTTACTGTATATACCTATATATGATGTATCTAATTTACATGAAGCTCAACTTGGATAAAATTTATTGCTATGCAAGGTTGGGTTGAATGTTGTTGCTTAAAATCTTGTCAAGATTCAGTTTTTTGGTTGACTGAATTTGGTTGGTCCCAAGAGGGTTTGGGAGCTTTGTAAACTACTTCCCTGAACGTAACCCTGTCTGTCCTGACTGCTATTTGTAGGTGTGATTGGTCCCTCTGGTCCCAGAGGCCGTACGGGACTTCCAGGTCTTCCTGGTGAAGCAGGGGCTAATGGTCCTCCAGGACCACAAGGCTGTCCGGGACTACAAGGTCAGGAATCCCACATGTAGATTATAATCTGGAAATTAAATCGATATGTCCGATATTTACCCCACCTTGCTGTGTCAGGTCCTCCTGGACCACTGGGACTTCATGGACTGGATGGACTGAAAGGAGTGAAAGGGGACATGGGGACCAGAGGTATGAGTCTTTCACACACTTGATAGCACCACTCCTGGCATCATAGATAAATATAAACATGGACTACAGATGGCAAGGGGAAAATAGGTGGAAGATAGCTCTCGATTCTCATCCTGACCCTTTTCTCCATCGGCGACTGGATGAACAATCTTAGGTTTTTGATGTGGTTGACCTTTTAAAATTCGGTATTGGTTCACAAACTAGCATAAGTTCATTGGCCATTCTCTGAGTTCTGTATCCCTTTTCCTGTTTCCTGAGATCTCACAAATGGAAAACGTTTCCAAACCCATTTCTAAGTTTTGTTTTGAGTGAAATTCTTGTTACAATGATTTCATCTTTAGTAGATCCATCCTGCATAGCTGTTCTAGGATGGAAGTCTTTCAAAGCACAATACCAAATACAAAAAAACCCACCATGACAACATCTGTTTGTCTGCTTAGGTCTGGGTGTGCAGGGGCCTTCGGGTAGTAAAGGTATTCCAGGAGATAAAGGTCCTCCAGGCCCGCCAGGACCTTATGGCCTATCCCAGCCTGGCCCACAAGGACCAAAAGGTCACCCAGGGCCCAAAGGTCTGTAGCAGTGTGATCCACATCGTGATTTACTAGTTTGATTTCCTCTCAGTAATGTGTCTTTATGCAAAATTGTAGGCCGTATAGGTGATTTTGGACCTCCAGGTAAACCTGGACCAGACTGTGAATCTCCAATCCCAGGGCCTCAAGGAGATCCTGGTTGTGTTGGACCAGATGGAGAGCCTGGTCAGGTTTTAAGCATTCAAGGTTAACAAACTAACGGAAAAATCTTGCTGGATGACCTTTCACATTTATTGTGTGTTTCAGGGGGTCCTGGTGACATAGGTAATCCTGGCCAGAACCCTCCAATACCTGGAGATGATGGTGACAATGGGAACACAGGGTGCCAGGGACAACAGGGCCCCATGGGATCTGCCGGGCCCAATGGACCACCAGGAATCCCTGGAATTCCAGGACAGAAAGGTCAGTCTGGTCTGTCCATGTGTCTTGAATGACATCTTTGTATGAAGATACCTTATTTAGATTTACTGAGGTGTCCGTGTCTGTTGATGGTGAGCATCAGGACACCTCAACATGAACACCTAAGTTTGTATCTGTGATCAGGTATGCAGGGCTCGACAGGTCTGATGGGATTACCTGGTAACCATGGTCCAAGAGGCTCTACTGGTCCCAGTGGACCTCAAGGACCAAAGGGATATGCTGGACCATGTGGTCCAAAGGGAGAGAAGGGACGCGTCTCACCTTGCCCCAGTTATCTTCCTGCCCCAGATGGCCCCAGAGGAGACCCTGGCCCACCTGGTCTGGATGGAATTGTTGGACTCCTGGGAGAAATCGGTTATGCAGGACCCAAAGGTAAGGCAATGCGATAAGAATAGGTTTATCTCAAGGGTCAGCGAGAAGCAAAGGTGAGAAAGTGAAATATGGCCAGCTGGTGATTTTAACCAAATCTTTTTCACAATAGTCGAAACAAATGGACCTTATTAGTTTGGTTTGCTCTTAATCCTTGATAACTGACCCTAAAATAACAAGTCAATAAAGTCGGCTGATTACAAAGAATGTGGAAGACGAGGTCCAAAGAAATACATGTAGATGTCAATGACTGATGCTCCATTATGTGTTTCAGGCAAGAAGGGGGATGCTGGAGATGACGGAGCAATAGGGTCTGAGGGGCCCCCAGGTCCAGAGGGTGACCGTGGAGTACCAGGCCGTCAGGGAGAGAGAGGAGCAGTGGGAGCCAAAGGTGAGTCCAGTTGACTCTGTGATTGTCTATTTACCAAATTTACCTTCAACAATGAGGTTATGTTTTCATCTGCACCTGTTATTTGATTTGTATGTTTGTCCAATGGTCGATCAAAAAGTAGGGGACAAATCTCCAGGGAGGAATTCTTTCTTTTTTGGTTCTTTGTCTTTAAAATTATTTTGAGGTGTTGTGATTATTTTACCCAATTTGATTAAAACTCAACTGGTTTGAACAAAACCCTTATGGGTTAGGCTAGGTCACGAAAGTCATTGTTCACCACAGTCTGTTAGTCTGTTCTGTGACTTTGGATTGCCTGGTCTTGGCTGGTCTGCTTCCTAGTTTTACGGATGGAATCATTTCTGTTTGGATGGATTTGATCGTATGTTGTACCTTCTTGTTGCCTTTTTGTCTCCAGGTGAACCTGGTCCAGTTGGTGACCGTGGTGCCCCTGGACCGGGCAGACAGTTAAGCTCTGGCTTCCTGTTGGTGATGCACAGCCAATCCAAGCTGGTTCCTTCCTGTCCATTGAACATGAGGGTTCTGTGGGTCGGATACAGTCTGCTGTACCTGGAAGGTCAGGAGAAGGCCCACACTCAGGATCTGGGTATGTTCCTGCACAAACATATGCACTAAAACATCCAAACTGTTGGGTTAACTTTATAGGAAACTTTCTATTACCTTGGTCAGCTTGGATGGCCGACCCACAATTGTGGACAAGAGCCTGAGAAACTTCAACTTCTATTGAAGTTGAAGTTGAGTCTCACTCATAACTTTGCCAATTTAATACACCAATTTTCATCCTGCATTGTTAAAAAAAAAGGTTTTTGTCATTCTAAGATCATCAATACTGTATATTATGATTAATATCTGTGCTGATACAACTTCCAGGTCAGGCTGGGTCCTGTATGCCGGTCTTTTCCACCATGCCTTTCTCATCCTGCAACATGGGAACTTGCTCTTACGCCAGCCGTAATGATAAGTCCTATTGGTTGTCGACGACGGCGGCGATACCCAGCGTACCGGTGGGCGGATTTGCCATCGCAGACCACATCAGCCGCTGTGTGGTTTGTGAAGCCCCTTCCTCACCTGTTGCTTTGCACAGCCAGACCGCCAAGCAGCCAGACTGCCCCCCCAGCTGGAGAAGCCTGTGGACTGGGTACTCCTTCCTCATGGTGGGTACTGCAGCTATAGAGGTAATATCACGTTAGAACCTTTAATATGTCAAAACCTCTCTGATGATGTGGTTACCTGTTTGGTCGCAGCATACAGGTGCAGGCGACGAGGGCGGCGGTCAATCTCTGACGTCATCAGGTAGCTGTCTGACGGACTTCAGGGCGCAGCCCTTCGTTGAGTGTCAGGGGCCTCGAGGAACCTGCCACTACTTTGCCAACATCTATAGTTTCTGGCTAACCAGAATGGAGATGAGCACCTCCACCTCGAACAGCTCATCCACCACGCTGACTGAGGGCTGGCAGCAGAGGGAGAACATTGGGAAGTGCAACGTCTGCATGAGGGAGTGAGGAAAAGCACTTCCTCCTCCTCCTCCTACACAAGGGAGTATGGAGACACTGCAACTCCTCATCCGGTAGAGTCTGAGAGGATGGACAGGACAACACTCGTTTTTCTGTGTGAGGGGACACGGCCATGTTCAAGATAACGCTGCCAGTCAGTCAGCGGACGAACAGTTGATGCGAGGTTGTCTGATGTCATTTCAAGTATTAATTTGAAGATATATTTCACAACATAAAGCAGTTTGGTTGATAAAAGCCACAAGTAAGAGTTCAAACAGTTAGAAATTCAATGAAGCTCAATGTAAGAAGTGATGGTGGGCAGTCTAGACCAATTGTGAGCAGTCTACACCGATGGTGGGCAGTCTAGACCGATAGTGGGCAGTCTAGACCGATGGTGGGCAGTGTAGACTGACGGTGGGCAGTGTAGACCGATAGTGGGCAGTCTAGACCGATAGTGGGCAGTCTAGACCGATGGTGGGCAGTCTAGACTGTTGATTTCTCATATATGATGGGTGTTATGTCACAGAAGGGACGAGGTCACCATTACAGTCAGTTCTTCCTTCTCTTCATCATGTTAACATGAAAACAGTCCAATCTGTGCTGCTGCTAGCAATGCTAATCTGAAAGCTAACAAACATGCACTTCCTGTTCAGGGAGGTGCAAAAGGACGCCCAGCCAATCAGCTCTATTTTAACCTGGAGCTGATGGAGGAAAGCAGACAGCACCTGTAGTGGTCACATGTTTAACGTCTTCCAATCAGATTCTAGATCTCCATCAGCGGCTTCTAAAGATGCTGATGGAACTGGACCAGGACCACCTACAGGTTCTGGACCAAGACCACCTACAGGTTCTGAACCAGTTACCACCTACAAGTTCTGGACAAAGACCACCTACAGGTTCTAGGCAAGTAACACCTACAGATTTTGGACCAAGACGACCTACAGGTTCTGGACAAAGACCAGAACTTTTAGATTCTTTGTCCAGAGCCTACAGGTTCTGCATAAAGACCACCTGCAGGTTCTAGGCAATGACCACCTACAGATTTTGGACCAAGGCCACCTACAGATTCTGGGCAAGGACCACTTATTGGTTGTGGTCAAGACACGATCTACAGGTTCTGGAACAGACCCCCACCAAGACTACCTACAGGCTCTGGTCCAGGTACCACCTACAGATTCAGGATCAGACACCACTTACAAGTTCTGGACCAAGACCACCTCCAGATTCTGGACCAAGACTACCTAGAGGCTCTGATCCAAGTACCATCTACAGGTTCTGGACCAGGACCACCTACAGGTTTTGGGCAAGGACCACTTACTGGTTCAGGACCAAAAACCACCTACAAGTTCTAGACCAGACACCAGCTACAGGTTCTGGACCAGGCCAACCTACAGGTTCTGGATCAGACAACAGGTACTGGTGCTGGACAAGACACCACCTACAGGTTCTGGACCACCCTGTCTGGTTCTGTTGCTGCGTTGGGGACTTTCTTTCTGTCTGCTCAGTGAGTCGGTGTCTTCAGGTCCGGATCCTGTTCCACGCACCTCCAATCAGCTTGCTCCTCTGTTTTGATTGGTCTGTTCCACTTGCTTTCCTTGGTCTATTTAATTCTCTAAAGAACCCAACAATTTTAGCACCCCCAGTTCCAAAACACACATACTAAATTAAAACATTTAGAACTTTCATTGATCAGTTTTTCCAAATGTAGGAATTCACATTTTTTGTTCAAGGGTTAAAAGTTCAGTCACAGTCAACACAAAAAATTAGACTTGACTTTCTTCCCGGCGGCGTTCTCCGAAACAACTGAAGACGAGAGGATTTGATCCAAAAATTAATAATAATCAAAGAACCCTAATATGAGTCCCTCCAGGTTCAGGACTGACCCAGTTCTCCAGAAGCCCCAAACGTTCATGGTCGTATCTCCACGGTAGCCTCGAAGCTAAAAGCGCTAGAAATCATCCTGTCTCCTGAGTCGTGGCAACAAGGACCAGAACCAGGACCAAGACCGACCCAGAAACTATTGTTTTCTACTTTGTTTAAAAGTTTAATCAGTCGATAATTTTTCTGTTTACTTGAAAAATATTCAATTAAAAACTTTGTAATTGCTGTTTAGAAGAAAGTCTTCATATTTACAAAGTTAACAATGAAATTTTAAAGTGGTTTTGAGATTTTTTCTCCTCCGGTTGCCCCGGATGTGGTCCCAGTTCTGGTCCTGGTCCTGGATTATCTCTCAATGATTTGTAAATATGTTTGAACTTGACTGTTTTATATTTCTACTGTAAATGTCAGAGTATTTATTTAGCTTGAAATCAATGTTGGTGCTATTTGTTTTGTTTGTTAATTTTTGTTTTATTTTGGGAGATTGTGAAGCCCCGCCCCCCTTTCCTCTCTCTTTCAAGGTAAAGGTCACCAGATTATAGTCGGATTATGATCGTACTTTTGACCAAACATGTCGGGACTGAAACATTTAAATGAACTACAGCTCCCATGATGCTTTGAGGAGTCCTGAGCACTCAATTTATGTGTGGTTCTGTATCTGATCCTCCTCAATGTAATTTATAAAATATCAGGTGTAAAAAATGTGGGCGGGGCTTCTTTACCACCTGAGTAGGGCTGGGGTGTCGCTGTGCCATCAGTGTTTAAATCTGTCTTTGATATTTTAATCTTTGTAGGAGGAAAATATTCACTAACACCTGGAACATTTTACTGGGCAACTCTTCAATAAATTGCAACAAAGCTTCACTTTGAGTTTTTATTTGAAGCAAAATATTGTTTAAATCTGATTTATATCAATGTATCAATAGTATCAATATCCACTGAGAAGTGAACAGCATCAACGAACACCCGGTGTTTGTTGATCCAGGACCTGGTGCTGCTCGGCTGGACCTGGTCCTGGAAGTGACGGTTCTGCTGCTGCTGTGGATTTTAATGTTGACACTACGGACAGATTAATTAATAATTGTACTAATATTTGTGCTAATAGGATTATTTGTATAAATAGTAATATTTATTTTTAGATAATTTTTTATTTGTATGAATAGTATTATCTATTTGTACAAATACTAGTTGTACTAATTTATCTGTATTAATAGTAATTATTTATATGAATGCTATTTATCTGTACTAGCAATATTTATTTGCACTAATAATATTTATTTGCACTAATATCATTTATTCACATTAACATTTATTAGCATTAAAATAAATATTTATCATCATTAATAGCACTTTTTATTTAATCTTTATTTATAAAGCACTTTTCATGGAAGAACATGCGAGTTCAAGTGTTTCACCGAATTAAAAATGAAGGAAAACCAACTACAAAGCCCCTCCCTCCCTCCCACCCTCTGTGCTATATCTAAATTTATAAATATTAAAACATTAGTGATGTTTACAATACATCACGGACACTTGATAAAAAATGCTACGGCAATGTCATCAAGACAGCATAGCATTAAATGTTGCTATCAGCTAGTTAATGTTAGCATTCTCATTTCCTATTGCTGTATGTACTCACAACCAAACTGGGACTTGAAACCAAATGCACGACTCCAAAGGGAAGTTCAAATCACAAAGAACCAACCCAACCGGACACTCTCAGATAAATAACTTTTAGACATAAATAATCAATAATAAAAGGCAATACTTCTAAACAGCAAAGTATCAAGGACTACCTGACAAGACCCGAACTAGACGTGGTTCTCTGGTACAACAATCAAGACAAACCAGTACCAAACAAAAGGAGACGCCCCAAATTTGTACACAAGGTAGGGGAACACAGGTGGAACCAATCAGAGGCGGAGTTGACAATCGCACAGGTGGGAAAATCACACAAGGAAGGAACTCAAGGTCTGAAAAGATGGAAGTGAAAAATGCCAAAATAAAACAGGAAATGGATAACAAAACGTACACAAGACCAACATTCAACACAACTTCTTGGACATGACAAACCTTACAAACCTTTCAAAACACTGCGATCGGAGTGCCCATGCTGATTAGTCCGGTACTCTTTTAAAAGACTAATTCCTATCGATTATGGATGAATTATTGGTATGTCATCTGACACCTCATTTGAAGTACTCGATTCATTTTGTCCTTTCGGTTGAGTTGGACATAGGAGAGACAGGAAGGCGTGGCAGCGTAATTTTAGGGATTAAAAACAGCGTACTTAAACTATACTTGGGGTCTTACAAAGCAGGAAAAGGACAAGGTTCCACCGAGAGTTGAACTCAGATCGCTGGATTCAAAGTCCAGAGTGCTAACCATTACACCATGGGACCAAAGTCCTCTGTCCTGGTTGTTATTTTTTCTTTTTGATTTTTGTAAAGAATAGGTTCATTTCTGTAAATATTAGTGATGTCATCATAGATTTAGGATCCCAACAGAGTTATTTTGTTCAGTAGAGTTAGTGTCCATCCCGATGATGTCAATGGGATGTATACGTCATCAACGGGATGGACATATCCATATTATAAATGACTGATGGTTATTTACATCATAGAAGCCCTCAATCAAAGTCAGAGATAAAGTAGAACAATTTTGTGCTTTGATCTACTCTCCTTTGATCGTACTCTCCTTTTGTTATTCTCCTTGTGCTTTGATCTACGGTTTGTTGATACAGGTGCAACGATTTTCTGGTTCCAGTGACGCTCAGTGTGTTCTGTGTTCTGGGACTAGACCTCAACACCATGTGGCCCCAGATGTACCTTCTGTTAGCTGGAGCGAAATAAACGTAGTCCAGGGAACCGTGGTTTTGTTTTACTTTTCCTTTATTCTACCGTGTATACTACAGTATTACATATAGGTTCAACTTATTCGACTGCAGAAAATGTGCTATTTTTTGCTGTTTCCTTTACTTTTTACATATTCAGTTCTGTCATTTCTGCCTCTTGTGTCATTCCTGGGGAGGTGACAGCATTCCACTCTTATCTTACAACATTTATCAGGCAGTCATTAAATGCCATCATTCCAGGACTTGTTGATCAAAGGGTAACATCAAAGGACAATATTGATGACATCAAAGCCAAGATCATCTTCAAAACTGCCACGGCTTATAAAAGAGAGGGTTAATTTTGACTTTTGAGCGTATAACATCAAAACAAGCAGTTATGGGTTTGAATTATTCTACTGCCCAAGAGAAAACTGAGGAGAGCTGCCCGGATGACCCCACCCCATCCAGCGCCCCGGACACAGATGAAGAGACATTCGAAGAGGTATCCGAAACAATCAACGAACCTTCACAAGCAGAGGTATCCGAAACAATCGACGAACCTTCACAAGCAGAGGTATCCGAAACAATCGACGAACCTTTACAAGCAGAGATACACGAGACAATCGATGAATCTTCACAAGCAGAGATGACCGAGACAATTCACAAACCTTCCCAAAAAGAGATGACCACAACTAGCCGCAGACCTTCACAAGCTGAGATGACCGAGACGAAAGACCAAGCTCCACTTAGTTGTAAATTTTGTGAAGAGATGAAAGAGTATGAAACATTGGTGCGTCAGAGACTTGAAGAGCTGGACAGACAGACTGAATTGCTGGACAAGGATATCTTGAAGATGAAGAGCAGAAATAAAGAGTTTGAACATGAGAAATTTCTGATCATGCAAAACAGCGTCGGTGAATATGAAGCAATAAAGGAGCTGCATTTATTCCACATGAAAGAACACAGAAAGCTCCAAGCTGAATATGACCACCTAGCTAAAAATTATGCTCAAGTCAAAAAAGACGATGAGATGCTTGATAGACAGATTAAATCAATGTTTGAAGCGTTGATAGAGGATAAGTTTGACGACGACATGCCAGAAAGTTTTGAACGAATTGTTCCACCATCACATTCAAAACCATCAGAAAGTTTTAAATCGATGGCTTTAAGATTACAATCAAAAGCATCAGAAATGTCTGAACCGAGTGCTTCCTGTGCTCCAGAAGCACAGCTGGAATCTGTTTCACTTGCTTCACCTGTAGTAACGAAACATGTTGTATCGGTTGAATCAGAAGAAGAAAAAGACCTTATAAAAAAACATTTAGTGTATCGATATAACAAATTAGGGGGTACAATGAAGAAAAACTTTCAACCTCTAATGACAAAGCTCACAAAGATCGAAGGCCAACAGAACCGTCCACAGCAAGCAGCCCCCAAAGGGCAGACCCAGAATCCGGACAGCAGACTCAGACCTTGGAAGCTGGTCTTCCGCCGTGACCAGCCGAGTGTAGAAAGCACAAAAGTAGATAAGGTAAGAGAGAGGCAGAAATAGGGTGGACAGGGTCTGGAGTTGACATCCAGCTGAGGTGGGGACGTGGTGGCTGCGTCACTGACTTGTCCTCTATTCTTGATAGCAACCGTATCTTGTAAGCATGTGAAGGTTCAATGTACTACGGGCAAGAAAAGGGAAAGAAAGGGAAAAAACAGAAGCTCCTAAAGTCATTAATGTGATTCCCTTTAACGGGAGAGACAGGAAATACCCTCAGCCGTCCAGGCCAGTAGCAGCTCATCTAAAGGACGCTATGTTGATCCTACTTGTAAGATTTATCAAAGATGAAGGTTTTGAGTTCACTCCTAAACTAAGGGTATCTGCCCCCAGGACCAAGGCCGGGAGATAGTATGGTGGGTCTTCTCTGGGTACCCCGGCTTCCCACGAAAAAGTGTTTGTCTTTCCGGTGACCCCATGATGAGCTGGCGTCTCATCCGGAGTGTACCTGGCTGAAAACTAGATGATTGTGATGGGTGACTAGATGCAGAGGTTTTTGATGCGCTTTGTTAACTACACAGGTTTACTCCGGGTGCTCCGGTTTTCCATGATTTACGGATGACAAGATCGTTAAAAAAAACAAGTCAGTGTTCGTCCGTCTGTTCGATGTATACTTTGGTTCAGTCAGGCCCCGCCCACATGATGACGGATTTTTAAAAAAACGCAACTTTTAAAAAACGCATCGAAAACGATTCGCGTCCACACGACAGCGTTTTCAAAAAAATCTCCGTCGACACGTAAACGCAGCAGTGCGTTTTCGAAGACGGCTATAAGCATGCCAAACGATGTGGTGGCAGTATTGAGTCAAACTTTATCCAATAGGAATCCTCTGTTCTGTTGTCACAACACACGGGCCCATAAATATGACGTCACAGAGGTTTTCGTCGCAGGCAAGACATCAGCGTTTTTAAAAAGTTGCGGACACGCCGTCCACACGACAACGCAGACCCAGCGTTTTTTTAAAAATCCACCTCGGCCAGCGTTTTCGAGAAGTTGCGTTTTCGTTCTGGTTATCTGCGTTGTCGTGTGGACGGAAGGCGTAAACGCAACAGAAAAGTTGTGTTTCTAAAAAATCCGTCTACGTGTGGACGGGGCCTCAGGAACCGGACAAGATAGAAAGACGAAGATGGCCAGTGTGACTGAGACCGTAGATCAAAGCTAGTGCTGTGATCTAACTATGCACTTGCTTTGATCTATGGTCTTACACTGGCTTTCTATATACGCGCCAGTCAGGCACCACCCTCAGGGCAGCCTCAAAGTAGGTCAGGGTAGGTCGTATTACTCGTATTGTTCTCGTATTACATCAAGGTAAGATCTGTTCAGGATTAATCAATGTTATTGCTAAGCACACTCATGTCAGGCAAGAGGAATCTGTGGGGACCCAGTAAAGTGGTAAATATAAATCAATTTATCCTTTTTTGCCAATAAAGTCAGAGAAACTTTTTGCATTCTATATTGTTTTGATATATTGTTTTGCACATGAATGGATTCAACTGGTTTTCATTTAAATTGACTTACTAAAACTAATTATCAATCATTTTCACACATTGTAGTTAAGTGAATTCTGTTTTTCATTTATGGTCATTATGAATGAATGAATGAATGAATGAATGAATGAATGAATGAATGAATGCAGTTTTTATTTTGTACATGTGGGAGAAAACCCCCCCAAAATACACTAAAGAGAAAACGAACAACATTGTGAACGTAGTCACAATGAGAATATTTACAAAAGACAAAATGAATAAGTGAACAAATATACATATTTACAAAAAAGTTAAAAGCATGTAGTGTAACCCTAACCCCTAGGGTTAGGTAATACACAATTCGACCTACCTGTCAAGCCAAACTGACTTGCTCTACTCTCCTTTGATCTCGCCTTGTGCTTTGATCTACGGTCTTTATTGCAGGCGTACAAACTAAGTTACTTACGGAGGGACTAGCGCAATTATAGACTGATTTGTAACACACTTCATAATTGCATTTCAAAAATAAGATATTTGAATAAGAATGTTAAATAAACATAATTAAGAAAAGGCTTTTTAAAGAGAGTTAAGTATTTAGCCGCTGTCCGTGGAGCATATCCAATGTTTTCCGGCTAATTTGTGTTGATTTCTTGAGGTAAATGTGTACACGTTTTGATGCAGTTTGAATGTATTTACATGTGTTTGAGAATCAGTGTCCTGCATCGCCAAAGGAGAGGAGGTGCATAAGGAGGAAGTGAGGAGACCAAAAGACTATTGTCTCCTACAGAACAATAAATAAATACTGGAGAACTGTAGGGGTCGTCGTCTTTCGTGCTCATTCACAGCTACACAGGGCCAACTCGATTCTTTTTTCTAAAGCATGTCTTGATTTGATGGAAGAATCCTCCCAATGCCTTTGTGAGCTTTTTGAAGGGACCACCACGACGTGAGGACCTCCTTTTAGTTTTATCCTTACGGCGAAATACTTCAGAACTCCCTGTGATGAGACCGTCAGAGAGATTTAAGTTTATCCTCTCGGTTTGAGGATCATTATTGGCATCAGATGGTATGCTTCTGAGAAAAAACCTACCTGAAGACACTTGGAAGTCTCCCAGGCTGCCTTCTTGGTCTGTTGACAGTGTTGGACACATGTTCATTGTCTCCTGAGACAAGGTCAGACTGGAAAAGTTAGATAGACTAGTAAGTGAATCTATCAATCAGCCCATTCAGCGTCACCTGAACCTCTACCTGTAGACAGACACTTACTAGTCTGTTTCCTCAAATTGCCTGGTCAGGTGCTCCATCGTGATGAATGGGCTCCTCAAAGCTTCCTGTGCAGATAGTCTCTTATTCATGTCAACATTCAGCAGCCCTTTCAGTAGGAAAATAAAATTCATCCTGTCCCATGATTCGGCAACTCCACTTGATGGGTAAATCTGGAACCGTTAAGAGAATCACTTCAGCTGACAAAGACGCAATTACGTCATCAGTTTCATCTCAAGCAACAAAACCAGCCTACGTTCATGAGGTCCAGCAGATGGTTGATCACTGTTTTGCATTTTACTTCTGATTCCTCTGGTGACTAAAGGAAAATATTTTTATAAAAAGCATAAAAAAGTATATATATATATATATATATATATATATATATATATATATATATATATATATATATATATATATATATATACACACACACACACATACATATACACATATACAAATATGTACATACATACATATACCTGATTTTTTTTTTCATGGGTGGTCCTGGAACGCATTAACCGTGAGTAACAAGGGATTACTGTAATAATTTGGTCACTCTACCTTGAGCTTCCATGTAGCGCCGTTAGCGGCTTGATCCTGAATGAAATACTCCTCGGTGAACATCCCCTGACTGAGCAGCTGGTCGTTCGGTTGACCCAAAAGTTCAACAATCTCAGTCTGCAGATTACAATTTCAGTCATATAAATACAGATTCTACATCAAGTCATCATCAGGTCTGTGTACACTTGCTGGTGTGTGTTTACCATCAGATAGGGTTCTTTTCCATGGAACAGGTGGTGAGCCATGAAGAGGAAGGCCAGGGTGCAGCCGACGGCCCACGTATCAATGGCCTCGTTGAAGGGAAGGCCCAGCAGAACCTCTGGAGCCCTGAGGGAAGACGAGAGCCAATAAGACAAACATGAGGCAGCGACGAACAAAAAGACATGCAAGAGTTTTACCGTGCACGGATACCTGTATGCAGGTGCCTGGACGACCATCTCTGGCTGGACTTTGCTGGCTTTTAAAGCCAAGCCGAAGTCTATTAACTTGATCCTGTATGGCTGATGTGCTTTGTCAACGAACATGATGTTGTCCGGCTTGATGTCGGTATGCAGGATATTGACAGCCCTGAGTTCTTCAAGCGCCAGAAACAACTGCAGGAACAAACAAGACAAGTTGGGGGAATTCAGCTTTCTAGTGTTTGTGTTCAGATTGTGTTCATATGGTTCGAAAACCGACGCTCGGGAAAAACACACACTTTGGAATCTGAGCTCAAGAGGCAGCTTTTGAAAATGCTGTCACTATTTAAACTGGCATTAGCATCCACTTTACATGCCATTATTATGCTGTCAGGCATTAGCCTACTTTTGTTCTTCAACAAACTGCTGGTCATTGATCTATGGTCTTACTCACACTGGCCTTCTCCCTCGTCTTTCTATCTTATCTGGTTCCCGAGTGTGCAAAAGATGAAATTTGTCCTAGACCCAGCTTTCTCAAGGTCAAGGTCATCATCGAATTTTCATTCCCTTTGCCGCCCGAATAATGTGCTTTTTGTTTCATCTTTTTATCTGTAACGGCTGCAAAGATATTTGGTGGACGAACTAATGAACGGACGGACGAACACACGAACACTGACAATTACAAGACCTCAACGCTTTGAAACGGGACGTAAAACCAGAACATGAGACAAAGAAAAAAACATCCACGTAAACATAACCTCCATTCTTGTAGGTACGAATACAAACCTGCTTCGCTATTGGCCGAATCACACGAAGACTCATTGGTTTACAGTCATCAGCGATTGCGTCAAAGAGAGTCTCATCCAGCTTTTCGAACACTAGAAAAGTAATTTCACGATCTTCAAACGATTCAAAGAAATCGACGGTGTATTTGCTGTCCTTGTTCATCTTCTTCAAGTACTTTAAGACAGACAGCTGGGGAGGAAACAGACATACTGTAACATGTCATCATACATAGTCAGAATGAGAACTGGGAATGAACGGAGTTACATAGGAATCACATGGAGTCCACCTCTCTTTTCATGTGTTTTTTTCCACTATCTTCCTTCATCTTTTTCAGGACCACTTGCTTTTTTGTTTTCTCGTTTTGGCCCCTGAACACTTCACCGAAGACGCCGGCACCAAGCTTCTGGAAAACAGAGTATTCAGCTGTTCTGCTGTTCACGGAATATACCGCATCCTCTTCCTTAGATTCTGTCCATGTTAGTGCGAGAAAAGACACGTAGTTAATGTTGAATTAAATACATTAAGCCGGTGTTTTCAGATTAATTTATTGAACACAGCATGCACATATGTAGGCACATACAAACATTTAACAATTTTCTTGGACTATATCGTAATTTCCGGACTAATCAGTGCACCTGTGTATAAGTCGCAGGCGTTGCGGTGTTGTAACGTGAGATATTTGCACGAAAAGATTTTTAAACATTTTAACGATCACATTTTTGAGAACGGTGCCTGTAAGACGGCAGTAAGGCAGTGCTGTTAGTGACAACATCGTGATATCAATTCATTCATGCCAAGCTTACGTACAGCAGCTTTCCTACTCCGAAAGCCAGATCGGTTGCCTCTAACTTGGCTTTCTTTGCGTGTTTTCCATGTTTTCCATTCACGATGTGCAAAATGTCTGTTTAAGACACAATCAAACTACGGTATTGTCTTCTTCAGCGTATTATCTCTTCCAGACAGATGTGTCTCGTGTTTGTGTGAAAAAAGGTAGCGGCTTATAGTCCAGAAAATACGGAAAGTAAATGGCTTTTAATAGAGATGCTCACTGACTGACACTGACAGTAAATACACAGGACCGTGTTTGAAGTGAAAATACCTGGTTGTCGATCCAATATTTTACACAGTGTAGGATTTGCAGAGATTTTTTCAAGATCGCCATGAAGCACCAACTGTCGCAATTTTTTCATTTCATGCCAGAATTCCATAATCTGAGGATGTTTGTCAGCGTATCCCTGGAATAAACAGATTCAATTCACGAGATCTGATTCTGACATCTCAGAGACATTTGGTGATAACTCAAGCTCTGGTCCTAACAGAGGCCTGGGAGTCCCTGTTGGCAGTGGTTAGGGTTAGGGCAGTGACCCCCAAACTGGAAGAGTGACTCCAGAAGATACCAGGAACAACTTCTCAGTCCAGAATCGTGCAGCCCTAGCAACACTTAAGAAACTGACCACAACCTTCAAACTCCAGGCCTCTGGTAGGAAACCCTGAGCTTGAGGATGCCACCCAAGAAGAGACATTATTTTTAATGTAACCAGTAACCAGAGAATACATACATCCAATAATCCAGAGAGCACTTTGAGCAGCCATGTTTGCATGACTGGAGTTATTTTTTCATTTTCTGTACATTTATTTTTTGCTTTTAGTAGCATGTTGTTTGAAGTGGTGTCATGTTGTCTACAATGTTCATGGTATCATGAATGCAAACATTGACCTTATTGACCTTAACATATATAGAACACCTTCAAAGACTTTTTCCCCCTCCATCTTTCTTACTTTTGATGACAAGCTTTCATTTCTTGCTTTGATGTACATTCAGTAGTTTCAGAAGTCCCACATCTGCTCATCAGTTTATCTGGGGGTCACATTACCAGGGGGACAAATGGCCGCTATTGGCATTGATGCTATAGCAGTCATGCTAAACCGGTTCATCCAGCTACATCAGCAATTTACATGAAACTGAGTAGTATTTTATGTAACTGAATAATTCCATTAAGATGGTGATAACTGGCTTGTATGTAACCAACATGACCATATATGGCAAGTCTGGACAGAACCGCGCCGCTGGCGCATTTTCGCTTTTCCTTCTCGCTCTGGTAAAAACAGTTCTTGACTACTTTTTTCAATTCAAAGGTGTTGTCCTTACTTTTTAGAGTGTATAAAGCAGACTTCATCATTTTATCAGCTCCATCTGATGGGGGTGTGTCTACCCTGATGGGGGTGTGTCTACCCTAATGGGGGGGTGTCTACCCTCATGGGGTGTCTCTACTCTGATGGGGTGTCTCTACTCTGATGGGGGGGTGTCTACCCTGTTGGGTTGTCTCTACCCTGATGGACTGTCTCTACTCTGACGGGGTGTCTCCTTGTCGTTGGTCTGTTGCCGTGGAGACAGAAGAAGCTCAGACCTGGCCATGCTGTGGACATGAAGGCGTCACCAGGACATTGGATCTCCTGTGTCGGAGTGAAGGCAGAGGAACAGGAGACTCATCAGCTGATCAAACATCAACAGGTGTCACCTTTCTGCCGCTCCAGGAGTCTTCAGCCCACAGCTCCCAATCAGCTCAGACACGTCTGTCCTGAAGGACGGAGCTGATCTGATGTCCTGCTGGTGCTGAAGAAGCTCTCTTGGTGATGAAGGTGTGAGCAGCAGAAGATCCAATCCTCCTTTCAGAGGAGGAATGAACTGAGACCCTGAAACCAGCTCCAGCGTGTCCCCCCTCCTCTGACCCAGTTTCAAACCAGCAGAATTCACTTTCACTTTCGATTCACAACGGTGACGTCACTGCTCAGGCTAGATCCCCATTGGCTCAGAGGGACGGGGAAGTCCGCTGCTCTCCGTGTTTCTCCTCACTGCACCCTCGGTGGTCGGACTGGAAGCTTCATCAGAGCCTCTTGTGGGCTGGTCACCATGACGACCTTGGTTCTGCTTCTGCTCCTGGGAACAGGTGTACCTGGTGCGGCGGGAGGTGAGGTCACGTGATTCCAATAAGAGAAAAAGTTCGGTGTCTGTCTGACCTGCTGTAACCAGGAAGTGGGGAATGACAGCGAGTGTCGTCAGGGCTTCAGAGTCTGTAGCTCCTCCTAAAAACATTCCTTTGATCACGTGACAATCCCACCAAATCAAATCGATCGATCCGTTCGTCTGTTGCGCGCTTCCCGCTCCGCGTCCAGTTCAGGATGACCTCTGACCGGAGGGTGGGACCCAGCCTTTGTTTGTTGTTGTTGTTGTTGTGTTGTTGATTCTTTGATCTTCCCGCTGTGGAACTCCTCCCACTCAGCTGCCTCTCAGGCGCGTCCTGGATTAGCGCCTCTGTTGCGCGCAGGTTTTGCTGCGTTCAGGGACTTCTGCGGGTCGTTTTGTGGACCGAACAAGTGTTGAACTGGGGAAATGTTTGGGAATTATTTGTGTGGTTGAGTCCAGAACGCGCTGCGCAGAGCGCGTGTAACGAGGGGATGTGATGCTCCTGATTGTATGCGTGCGTAACGAGGCGCAATTGGAGCAGGTTTCTGGACCTGATGATTTGATCAGGAACCAGAGACCTCCTGGGTATCAATCAGCGTCAGCCTCCAGGGTCCAGCGTGGGACCAGGCCCAGTTTGTTCCAGGACTGGTTTGTTCCAGGACCGGTTTGTTCCAGGACCGGTTTGTTCCAGGACCGGTTTGTTCCAGGACCGGTTTGTTCCAGGACCGGTTTGTTCCAGGACCAGTTTGTTCCAGGACCAGTTTGTTCCAGGACCGGTTTGTCAGACCGCGTTGGTGTTTGGTCGGGTTTGTGGTTCATTGGACTGGACTCCTTGTTGGTTCTGCGTGCAGGAAGATCAGATGAGTCAGCGGTTTAGAGAACACTAACCATGACCTTGCGTTTTCTTTCAGCGACTCACTCTCTGAAGACTTTCTACACGGCATCTTCTGGAGTCCCAAACTTCCCAGAGTTTGTGGTTGTTGGGTTGATTGATGACGTCCTGATGCTTCATTATGACAGTAACACCAAGAGAGCAGAACCCAGACAGGACTGGATGGACAAAGTCACTGCAGATGATCCAGAATACTGGGAAGAACAGACTGGGGTCTGTGTACATCAGCAAGACGTCCTCAAGGGAAACATTGAAACTTTAAAAAAGCTTTTAAACCAATCAGGTTTGTTTACGTTGGTACTATTCTTCTTCTCCTTTGGGCTTTTCCCTTCAGGGTCTCCACAGCGAATCAGTGTCCTCCATCTAACCCTGTCTTCTCATCCTCTTCTCTCACACCAACTACCTTCATGTCCTCTTTCACTACATCCATAAACCTCCTCTTTGGTCTTCCTCTAGGCCTCCTGCCTGGCAGTTCAGAACTCAGCATCCTTCTACCAATATATTCACTATCTCTCCTCTGGACATGTCCAAACCATCTCAGTCTGGCCTCTCTGACTTTATCTCCAGAACCTCTAACATGTGCTGTCCCTCTGATGTACTCATTCCTGATCCTATCCATCCTGGTCACTCCCAGAGAGAACCTCAGCATCTTCATCTCTGCTACCTCCAGCTCTGTCTCCTGTCTTTTCCTCAGTGACACTGTCTCTAGACCAAACAACATCCCTGCTCTCACTGCAGATCACAATGTCATCTGCAAACATCATAGTCCATGGAGATTCCTGTCTGACCTGGTCTGTCAGCCTGTCCATCACCATAGCAACAAGAAGGGGCTCAGAGCTGATCCCTGATGCAGTCCCACCTCCACCTTGAACTCCTCTGTCACACCTACAGCACACCTCACCACTGTCTTACAGTCCTCATACATGTCCTGCACCGCTCTAACATACTTCTCTGCCACTCCAGACTTCCTCATACAATACCACAAATACTGCATCTGTAGTACTCTGTTTTGGCATGAAACCATACTGCTGCTCACAAATGTTCACTTCTGCCCTTAGTCTAGCTTCCACTACTCTCTCCCATAACTTCATTGTATGGCTCATCAGCTTTATTCCTCTGTAGTTGCCACAACTCTGCACATCTCCCTTGTTCTTAAAAATGGGCACCAGCACACTTCTCCTCCATTCCTCAGTCATCTCCTCACTATCTAAGATCCTGTTGAACAACCCAGTCAGAAACTCTACTGCCACCTCTCCTAGACACTTCCATACCTCTACAGGTATATCATCAGGACCAACTGCCTTTCCACTCTTCATCCTCTTCAGTGCCCTCCTCACTTCATCCTGACTAATCTTTGCTACATCCTGGTCCACAACAGTCACCTCTTCTAGTCTTTGTTCTCTCTCATTTTCCACGTTCATCAACTCTTCAAAGTACTCTTTCCATCTTCCCATCACACTACTGGCACCTGTCAATAGACTTCCATCCCTATCCTTAATCACCCTAACCTGCTGCACGTCCTTCCCATCTCTGTCTCTCTGTCTTGCCAACCGGTATAGATCAGTCTCTCCCTCCTTACTGTCCAACCTAGCATTCAAGTCATCATAAGCTTCTTGTTTGGCCTTTGCTACCTCTACCTTCACCTTACGCTGCATCTCCCTGTACTCCTGTCTACTCTCCTCAGTCCTCTCAGTGTCCCACTTCTTCTTAGCTAACCTCTTTCTCTGTATACACTCCTGTACCTCCTCATTCCACCACCAAGTCTCCTTATCTACTTTCCTTCCAGATGACACACCAAGTACTCTCCTACCTGTCTCCCTGATCACATTAGCTGTAGTTGTCCAGTCATCTGGAAGCACCTCCTGACCACCCAGAGCCTGTCTTAACTCCTTCCTAAAAGTCATGCAACACTCTTCCTTTTTCAGCTTCCACCATTTCGTCTTCTGCTCTGTCTTTGTCCTCTTGATCTTCCTCACCACCAGAGTCATCCTACACACCACCATCCTATGCTGTTTGGCTACACTCTCACCTACCACTACTTTACAGTCACTGATCTCCTTCAGGTTACACCGTCTACACAAGAGTAAGTGTTTCTGTCCATCCAATAATAGAATGGAGCGAATGGTGTCTCTATGGTGATGGTGTTATGTCTCTCTCTCTCTCTCTCTCTCTCTCTCTCTCTCTCAGGTGGTCATATTCTCCAGGTGATGGGTGGTTGTGAGTGGGACGATGAGACTGGAGAGGTTACTGGTTTTCATCAGTATGGTTATAATGGAGAAGACTTCCTGGTCCTGGACCTGAAGACGGAGACGTGGATCGCTCCCAGTCCACAGGCCGTCGCCACCAAACACAGATGGAATGATCAGAGAGCTAGGTTGGAGTACTTGAAGCTTTACTTCACGCAGGACTGTCCTGAGTGGGGGAGGAAGTATTTGGGATATGGGAGGAGCTCTCTGCTGAGAACAGGTAGGATCACATGACCTGATGGAGCTTCAAACCAACAACCTCCATGTTTGTGTTGTGTTTGTGACCATCAGTAAACAACAAACACCAACAACACACAGGGACACGCCCTGTCGTTGCCTCACGTCTTCCTCTTGGTCCTCCTCCAGAGCTCCCCTCAGTGTTCCTCCTCCAGAAGACCCCCTCCTCTCCAGTCAGCTGCTTCGCCACAGGTTTCTACCCCGATGGCGCCGCGCTCTTCTGGAGGAGGGACGGAGAGGAGCTTCACGAGGAGGTGGACCACGGAGAGATCCTCCCCAACCATGACGGGACCTTCCAGACCAGCGTTGACCTCAACCTCTCGTCGGTGGCCCCTGAAGACTGGAGGAGGTACGACTGTGTGTTCCAGCTCCTGGGAGTGGAGGACGACTTGGTCACCAGACTGGACAAAGGAAAGATCTGGACCAACTGGGGTGAGCTGGGAACGGATGCTGGTCTCTGACCTGCTCCTGCTGTGCAGGTTGTGACGTGTTGTTTTCTGCTCCACAGAGGAGCCCACTGACGCCACCCCCATCATCATCATCCTCATCATCATCATCATGGCTGCTGTGGTCCTGGTCCTCATGGCTGCCGTTGGGTTCAAGCTTTACAGACGGAGGAAAGGTGAGGGAGACATTCATCGTCCACGTCCTGAGGACAACCCTGAGCTGACTGAGAGACTGCAGCCAGAGGTCACCACGGAACCAGAGGGCACCACGGAACCAGAGGGCACCACGGAACTCTGCTAGTCGCTGCACATCTAACTAGTTAACTAGATGAATGTTGGGTTCAGTTGTTCTGCTGGTCGGTTTCTCTTGAGAACTAATTCTGCTTTACAATAAAGTCACACATTTTCCACGTGTCTCGTCTGATTCCTCCATCGACGGCATCACAAGGCTGGGAGTCAGTGATGAATTCACCTCTTGATTTCTGCCTGGATTATTTCACATCCAGGGTTCAGGTCAATAGAACGTAACTCAGCTGGTGACAGTGAATATCTATTGTAAGATGACAAAAGGAAATGGTGAGACATTAGATGAGATAAAGACTTCTCTACTTAAGAGAACGGAGAAATCAAAGAATGATGTGCTGCAAGATTTAACAGAAGAGTTAAGGAAGGTCTTGGAAGATGTGACGGAGGTGCGGGAAGACATGGAAGAGAAGGACCGGATCAGTGTTCGTCAACTGGAGAAGAATGGGTTGATTAACAACTCCTGGACGAACAACAACTCCATCAAAACAGGCTTTCTCCAGAACAGATGAAAACAATGATGATCAGGAGTGTTGAGGAGTTGGCAAAATACGATCAATAAGGTAAAGCCAAAAATAAAAACTAACTACAGCACAGCAGACACAAAAGGGCTTTAAACAGTCTAGAGTGTGGGAAAAGGTAATATAGATAGAAGGTGGTTTAATATCAGTATGGGGGGGTTCATTAACGTTTAAATTACCGTAAAAAAATCAATAGTTTGTCACTATATTGCAGAATTTTGTTTCACGGTTGGTTCCTGGAACGAATTAACGACGAGGAACGAGGGATCACTGTAGTAGAGAGAGATCGTTGCTACCAATGTGCATAAATAGCTTCTGCCCACTCTCAAGGGTCCTAAAGGTGTTACAAAGGTGTTACAATTAATGTTACAATTAAATCGCCCCAAAACGGGCAAACCAGGGGTAGCTGAATCAAACCTACATTTATTACAACATGTGTCAGTACATTAATAACTTCACTCCACAGCTGACTCCTTATTCTGGAATGGGTCAGTCTACTGGTTGAGTACTTTTGGTACTCCAGTATCCTTTGACTCTTGTCCTTGAATTGAGTATTTTTACTCTGTTAGTACAGCAAAGTAACATAAAATCTTCAAAGACAGTTCCTTATGATTGACTTCCTTACAAAAATTTCCACAACAAACTTGGGGTCAGATGTGGGATCGCAGACTGAATGTTGGACTGGTTGACTGGACATTGAGAACCGCCAAAGGTGTTCTGCTGCTTACCCAATTCTTCGGGCGGCAGGACCGAGTACGGCATGTTCCGATCATCGTCTCAGGATTCCGTACTGGACAAAAGACCTCGATCGACTTCAGACAGTAAAGTCTTTGGTTTATCACCAATTCTGTTTGTGATTTTCATGGACAGGATATCGAGGCGTAGTCGTGGTGAGGAGGCTTTACAGTTTGGTGGCCTGAGGATTCCATCGCTGCTTTTTGCAGATGACGTGGTCCTGTTTGCGTCATCAGCCTGTGACCTGCAGCGCTCACTGGTCCTGTTTGCAGCCGAGTGTGAAGCGGCGGGGATGAGGATTAGCACCTCCAAATCTGAGACCATGGTCCTCAGCAGGAAACCGGTGGAATGCCTTCTCCAAGTGGGGAATGAGGTCCTTCCACAAGTGAAGGAGTTTAAGTATCTTGGGGTCCTGTTCACGAGTGAGGGAACAATGGAGCGTGAGATTGGACGGAGAATTGGGGCAGCAGGAGCGGTGTTGCAGTCGCTTTACCACACTGTTGTCACAAAGAGGGAGCTAAGCCGAGAGGCAAAGCTCTCCATCTACCGCGGCTGAAGCGGCTGAAATGGTCTTTCTCAGATGGATAGCTGGTGTCTCCCTTAGAGATAAGGTGAGAAACACTGCTGTTCACGGGGGGCTCAGAGTAGAGTCGCTGCTCCTTCACGTGGAAAGGAGTCAGTTGAGGTGGTTTGGGCATCTGGTGCGGATGCCTCTGGGACGCCTCCCTAGGGAGGTGTTTCTGGCACGTCCAGCTGGGAGGAGACCTCGGGGCAGACCCAGGACCAGGTGGAGGGATTATATCTCAACACTGGTCTGGGAACGCCTTGGGACCCCCCCAGTCAGAGCTGGTGGATGTGGGGGGAAAGGGAAGTTTGGGGCTCCCTGTTGAGGCTGCTGCCCCCGCGACCCGACTACGGAGAAGCGGTTGAAGATGGATGGATGACCTAAACCCTGCATGTGAAATAATCCAGGCAGAAATCAAGAGGTGAATTCATCACTGACTCCCAGCCTTGTGATGCCGTCGATGGAGGAATCAGACGAGACACGTGGAAAATGTGTGACTTTATTGTAAAGCAGAATTAGTTCTCAAGAGAAACCGACCAGCAGAACAACTGAACCCAACATTCATCTAGTTAACTAGTTAGATGTGCAGCGACTAGCAGAGTTCCGTGGTGCCCTCTGTTTCCGTGGCGACCTCTGATTGCCTGGTGCCCTCTGTTTCCGTGGTGACCTCTGATTGCCTGGTGCCCTCTGTTTCCGTGGTGACCTCTGGCTGCAGTCTCTCAGTCAGCTCAGGGTTGTCCTCAGGACGTGGACGATGAATGTCTCCCTCACCTTTCCTCCGTCTGTAAAGCTTGAACCCAACGGCAGCCATGAGGACCAGGACCACAGCAGCCATGATGATGATGATGATGATGATGATGATGGGGGTGGCGTCAGTGGGCTCCTCTGTGGAGCAGAAAACAACACGTCACAACCTGCACAGCAGGAGCAGGTCAGAGACCAGCATCCGTTCCCAGCTCACCCCAGTTGGTCCAGATCTTTCCTTTGTCCAGTCTGGTGACCAAGTCGTCCTCCACTCCCAGGAGCTGGAACACACAGTCGTACCTCCTCCAGTCTTCAGGGGCCACCGACGAGAGGTTGAGGTCAACGCTGGTCTGGAAGGTCCCGTCATGGTTGGGGAGGATCTCTCCGTGGTCCACCTCCTCATGAAGCTCCTCTCCGTCCCTCCTCCAGAACAGTGCGGCGCTGTTGGGGTAGAAACCTGTGGCGAAGCAGCTGACTGGAGAGGAGGGGGTCTTCTGGAGGAGGAACACTGAGGGGAGCTCTGGAGGAGGACCAAGAGGAAGACGTGAGGCAACGACAGGGCGTGTCCCTGTGTTTTGTTGGTGTTTGTTGTTTACTGATGGTCACAAACACAACGCAAACATGAAGGTTGTTGGTTTGAAGCTCCATCAGGTCATGTGATCCTACCTGTTCTCAGCAGAGAGCTCCTCCCATATCCCAAATACTTCCTCCCCCACTCAGGACAAATGTGGGTGTAGTAATGCTTGTTGTATTCCATCCAAGCTCTGTCGTGATCCCATCTGTGTTTGGTGGCGACGGCCTGTGGACTGGGAGCGATCCACGTCTCCGTCTTCAGGTCCAGGACCAGGAAGTCTTCTCCATTATAACCATACAGACGAAAACCAGTAACCTCTCCAGTCTCATCGTCCCACTGACAACCACCCATCACCTGGAGAATATGACCACCTGAGAGAGAGATTTTTTCATTTTTAAAATTATGTTTATTCATAAAAGCCAAATTACAAGATAATCACGTTGACACAAACTTCAAAAGAGAAACACGCAAAACAGGAATTCACATCTCAAAAACAAACAATGGTAGGATTTTTAACAGTATTGTGTGTTTCCAGGGCTTTGAACCGGTTCATGGAACGAAAACGAAGACCGGAAACTTTTGGTATTTTGGCAGGAACCGAAAACTTTATATTTTTTAATGTTCTGGAACAGAATCGGAACAGAAAATAATTGTAAACCCGTTAATACCGGGTTTTTTTGTTCTTGAAAAAAATATTTGACCTGATGTTTCACTTCCTGTCCTTCACTGGAGGGGTGAGAGCAGAGAGAAGTAGCGGCTATCAGCAGCAGGTAAGAACAGGGAGGTCTCCCAGTCACCATTAGTCATTACAGGTGAACACTCAGCGTGTCAGTCTGAACATGTATGATTTAGACATGAACTCAGTGGCTGCAGTCATTTTCAGAGCAGTGTGTTCCCGTACTGCCAGCGCTTTGTAGTAATACTGAGCTATGGGAGAAGAACTATGAAGATCTGTTGTTCAGCAATAAATGACATGGTGGAAGTTATTCTGTTCTAATGTCATGTAGTGTCTCTTCACGTGAACCGGAACAACCGGAACTGATAGCCTGGAGTTTACATGTTGTGTCGTAAGCGTGTCTCTTCGCTGACGTCATCGTTGGGGGTCTTCAGCCAATCAAATGTGGTTAACAGCATACCTGCGGTACAGTCCCGGTATATCCCCTATACCGGTCCCTACCGGAGGTGTGCCCGACGGAGCCTCGCGTCATGTCCTCTGATTGGTCCATCGCTGCCGGCGTACGTAGTGACGTAATACGTCCTATGTCGGTGGACAATGGTCGGTCTGGAGGATCTCTGACTGACGTCACACAAAAACATTTCTACAGATTTCGAAAACTCAGTGAACACAGAAGACGCTTCATGTTAGAAGGAGCAGCGTTGATTTTTGAGAAACTTTAAGGCTTTTAATCGCGTCTTATGGTGCGGAAAATACGGCACTGACATATTTATATTTACAAGGAACGTTATTAGTAGGAGTAGGAGTTATCTTGAAGGAGGAGTTTGTTAGGAATGTCCTGGAGGTAAAAAGAGTGTCAGATAGAGTGATGAGTCTGAAGCTAGAAATAGAAGGTGTGATGTTCAATGTTGTTAGTGGGTATGCTCCACAGGTAGGATGTGAGCTGGAGGAGAAGGAGAAATTCTGGTTGGACTTTGATGAAGTGATGCAGAGCATACCTAGAAGTGAGAGAGTTTTCATTGGAGCAGACTTCAATGGACATGTTGGTGCAGGAAACAGAGGTGATGAGGAGGTGATGGGCAGGTTTGGTATCCAGGAGAGGAACGCAGAAGGACAGATGGTAGTTGACTTTGCAAAAAGGATGGAAATGGCTGTAGTGAATACTTTCTTCCAGAAGAGGCAGGAACATAGGGTGACCTATAAGAGTGGAGGTAGGAGCACACAGGTAGACTACATCTTGTGTAGACGGTGTAACCTGAAGGAGATCAGTGACTGCAAAGTAGTGGTAGGTGAGAGTGTAGCCAAACAGCATAGGATGGTGGTGTGTAGGATGACTCTGGTGGTGAGGAAGATGAAGAGGGCAAAGGCAGAGCAGAAGACGAAATGATGGAAGCTGAAAAAGGAAGAGTGTTGCATGACTTTTAGGAAGGAGTTAAGACAGGCTCTAGGTGGTCAGGAGGTGCTTCCAGATGACTGGACAACTACAGCTAATGTGATCAGGGAGACAGGTAGGAGAGTACTTGGTGTGTCATCTGGAAGGAAAGTAGATAAGGAGACTTGGTGGTGGAATGAGGAGGTACAGGAGTGTATACAGAGAAAGAGGTTAGCTAAGAAGAAGTGGGACACTGAGAGGACTGAGGAGAGTAGACAGGAGTACAGGGAGATGCAGCGTAAGGTGAAGGTAGAGGTAGCAAAGGCCAAACAAGAAGCTTATGATGACTAGTATGCTAGGTTGGACAGTAAGGAGGGAGAGACTGATCTATACCGGTTGGCAAGACAGAGAGACAGAGATGGGAAGGACGTGCAGCAGGTTAGGGTGATTAAGGATAGGGATGGAAGTCTATTGACAGGTGCCAGTAGTGTGATGGGAAGATGGAAAGAGTACTTTGAAGAGTTGATGAACGTGGAAAATGAGAGGGAACAAAGACTAGAAGAGGTGGCTGTTGTGGACCAGGAAGTACCTGTAGGTGTGACAGAGGAGTTCAAGGTGGAGGTGGGACTGCATCAGGGATCAGCTCTGAGCCCCTTCTTGTTGCTATGGTGATGGACAGGCTGACAGACGAGGTCAGACAGGAATCTCCATGGACTATGATGTTTGCAGATGACATTGTGATCTGCAGTGAGAGCAGGGAACAGGTGGAGGAGAAGCTAGAGAGGTGGATGTTTGTCCTGGAAAGGAGAGGAATGAAGGTTAGCCGCAGTAAGACAGAGTACATGTGTGTGAATGAGAGGGACCCAAGTGGAAGAGTGAGGTTAGAGGGAGAAGAGATCAAGAAGGTGGAGGATTTGAAGTACTTAGGGTCAACAGTCCAGAGCAATGGAGAGTGTGGAAAAGAGGTGAAGAAGCAGGTCCAGGCAGGATGGAACGGGTGGAGGAAAGTGTCAGGTGTGATGTGTGATAGAAGAGTTTCAGCTAAAATGAAAGGAAAGGTGTACAAAACTGTGGTGAGACCAGCGATGTTGTTTGGTCTAGAGACAGTGTCACTGAGGAAAAGACAGGAGACAGAGCTGGAGGTAGCAGAGATGAAGATGCTGAGGTTCTCTCTGGGAGTGACCAGGATGGATAGGATCAGGAATGAGTCCATCAGAGGGACAGCACATGTTAGAGGTTCTGGAGATAAAGTCAGAGAGGCCAGACTGAGATGGTTTGGACATGTCCAGAGGAGAGATAGTGAATATATTGGTAGAAGGATGCTGAGTTCTGAACTGCCAGGCAGGAGGCCTAGAGGAAGACCAAAGAGGAGGTTTATGGATGTAGTGAAGGAGGACATGAAGGTAGTTGGTGTGAGAGAAGAGGATGAGAAGACAGGGTTAGATGGAGGACACTGATTGGCTGTGGAGACCCCTGAAGGGGAAAGCCCAAAGGAGCTGTCACCACCCTGCTCACAGCTACCTGGTGTACCTTTTCAACTTCATCGAGAAAAATCACGACCAAAGCAGTGGTGATTTTTCTTCATTCAGGAAGCTGCTTTAACGCTGTCGTGACCGACCTGATCGCAGTGTCAGGAATGTGTGTGTGTGTGTGTGTGTGTGTGTGTGTGTGTGTGTGTGTTTACTTCCTACAGCATTAAAACATAGACCTTTAGTCAGTAGAAATGTTAACAAACCTTCTGATTGGTTGAAACGCTTCTTTAAAGTTTCAATGTTTCCTTTGAACACGTCTTGGTCATGCACAAAGTTGTCAGTGTTCCAGGTCCAGTATTCTGGATCATCTGCAGTGACTTTGTCCATCCAGTCCTGTCTGGGTTCTGCTCTCTTGGTGTTACTGTCATAATGAAGCATCAGGACGTCATCAATCAACCCAACAACCACAAACTCTGGGAAGTTTGGGACTCCAGAAGATGCCGTGTAGAAAGTCTTCAGAGAGTGAGTCGCTGAAAGAAAACGCAAGGTCATGGTTAGTGTTCTCTAAACCGCTGACTCATCTGATCTTCCTGCACGCAGAACCAACAAGGAGTCCAGTCCAATGAACCACAAACCCGACCAAACACCAACGCGGTCTGACGAACCGGTCCTGGAACAAACCGGTCCTGGAACAAACTGGTCCTGGTCCCACGCTGGACCCTGGAGGCTGACGCTGATTGATACCCAGGAGGTCTCTGGTTCCTGATCAAATCATCAGGTCCAGAAACCTGCTCCAATTGCGCCTCGTTACGCACGCATACAATCAGGAGCATCACATCCCCCTCGTTACACGCGCTCTGCGCAGCGCGTTCTGGACTCAACCACACAAATAATTCCCAAACACTTCCCCAGTTCAACACTTGTTCGGTCCACAAAACGACCCGCAGAAGTCCCTGAACGCAGCAAAACCTGCGCGCAACAGAGGCGCTAATCCAGGACGCACCTGAGAGGAAGCTGAGTGGGAGGAGTTCCACAGCGGGAAGATCAAAGAATCAACAACACAACAACAACAACAACAACAAACAAAGGCTGGGTCCCACCCTCCGGTCAGAGGTCATCCTGAACTGGACGCGGAGCGGGAAGCGCGCAACAGACAAACGGATCGATCGATTTGATTTGGTGGGATTGTCACGTGATCAAAGGAATGTTTTAGGAGGAGCTACAGATTCTGAAGCCCTGACGACACTCGCTGTCATTCCCCACTTCCTGGTTACAGCAGGTCAGACAGACACCGAACTTTTTCTCTTATTGGAATCACGTGACCTCACCTCCCGCCGCACCAGGTACACCTGTTCCCAGGAGCAGAAGCAGAACCAAGGTCGTCATGGTGACCAGCCCACAAGAGGCTCTGATGAAGCTTCCAGTCCGACCATCGAGGGTGAAGTGAGGAGAAACACGGAGAGCAGCGGACTTCCCCGTCCCTCTGAGCCAATGGGGATCTAGCCTGAGCAGTGACGTCACCGTCACGTGGTAGAAGTGACAGCCACAATTACCTGCAGCCGCGTTCATGTCCACAGCACGGCCAGGTCTGAGCTCATTCCGTCTCCACGGCAACAGAATAGCAACTAGTTGACACCCCATCAAAGTAGACACACCCCCATCAGAGTAGACACACCCCCATCAGAGTAGAGACACCCCCATCAGAGTAGACACACCCCCATCAGAGTAGTGACACCCCCATCAGAGTAGACACACCCCCATCAGAGTAGAGACACCCCCATCAGAGTAGACACACCCCATCAGAGTAGACACACCCCCATCAGAGTAGACACACCCCCATCAGAGTAGACACACCCCCATCAGAGTAGACACACCCCCATCAGAGTAGACACACCCCCATCAGAGTAGACACACCCCCATCAAAGTAGACATACCCCCATCAGAGTAGAGACACCCCATCAGAGTAGACACACCCCCATCAGAGTAGACACACCCCCATCAAAGTAGACATACCCCCATCAGAGTAGACACACCCCCATCAAAGTAGACATACCCCCATCAGAGTAGAGACACCCCATCAGAGTAGACACACCCCCATCAAAGTAGACACACCCCCATCAGAATAGAGCACCCCCATCAGAGTAGTGACACCCCCATCAGAGTAGACACACCCCCATCAGAGTAGACACACCTTCATCAGAGTAGACACACCCCCATCAGAGTAGTGACACCCCCATCAGAGTAGACACACCCCCATCAGAGTAGACACACCCCATCAGAGTAGACACACCCCCATCAGAGTAGTGACACCCCCATCAGAGTAGACACACCCCATCAGAGTAGACACACCCCCATCAGAGTAGACACACCCCCATCAAAGTAGACACACCCCCATCAGAGTAGTGACACCCCCATCAGAGTAGACACACCCCCATCAGAGTAGACATACCCCCATCAGAGTAGACACACCCCCATCAGAGTAGTGACACCCCCATCAGAGTAGACACACCCCCATCAGAGTAGTGACACCCCCATCAGAGTAGACACACCCCCATCAGAGTAGACACACCCCCATCAGAGTAGACACCCCCCCATCAGAGTAGACACACCCCCATCAGAGTAGACACACCCCATCAGAGTAGACACACCCCCATCAGAGTAGAGACAATCCATCAGAGTAGACACACCCCCATCAGAGTAGACACACCCCATCAGAGTAGACACACCCCATCAGAGTAGACACACCCCTACCTCGTGAGCTGGATTACGGACTACCTAACGGACAGACCCCACTACGTCCGTATGGGGGACTGTTTGTCTTCTATGGTGACCAGCAGGGGGGCGCCACAGGGGACCGTTCTATCCCCCATTCTCTTCACCCTCTACACATCGGACTTCAAGCACAACTCGGATACATGCCACATACAGAAGTACTCCGATGACACCGCGATAGTGGCATGTATCTGGGAGGGTGATGAGGGGGGGTACAGGGCATTGGTGGCTGTATGAGGGGGGGTACAGGGCATTGGTGGCTGACTTCGTGGAGTGGTGCCAACAGAACCAGCTCCAGCTCAACGTCTCCAAGACCAAGGAGATGGTGCTGGATTTCCGGCGGGCACCTCCCTCTCCACAGCCGGTGATCATCAAAGGCAGTGAGGTGGGGGGGGTAGAAAACTATAAGTACCTGGGACTGTAGCTAGACAGCAGACTGGACTGGTCACTCAACTCCAACTGTGTGTACAAGAAGGGGCAAAGCAGGATGTACTTCCTGAGGAGGCTGGCCTCCTTCAACATCTGTCCTAAGCTCCTTCTCATGTTCTATCAGTCCGTAGTCTCCAGTGTGCTGTCATACGCCATTGTGTGTTGGGGTGGGGGGGCCAGGAAAAGAGATATGGACCGTCTGAACAGACTCATCCGCAGAGCGGGCTCAGTGGTCGGGCTGAGCCTGGACTCTGTGGCGACAGTTCTGGAGAGCAGGACCATGTCTAAAGTTAAGGCTATCATGAACAACACCAGGCACCCCCTACACACCACCTTCTCCTAGCAGGGGGGCACCTTCAGCGACAGACTGCTGTCACACAGCACCTCCACAGAGAGGATGAGGTCCTCCTTCGTGCCCCGTGCCATCAGGGGGTACAATGACTCTCTCAGGAGGAGTGGGGGGAGGTGGTGAGGTCAGCACGGGGTTAAATGGATTTAATTAATTTAATTTTATACTGTTTATATTTTAATTTTAATTTTTTAGTACATGTCCTGTTAGTGCTACATGTGTCTGTTAGTGTAATGTGTGTCTTGTGGTATCTCCTGTTTTGTTTTGTTTCTTCCTGGTGTTTGGCTGAGCAGTGGATGTGTGCGATTTCCTCTGGGATTATTAAAGTATCTATCTATCTATCTATGAATCCGGGTTCTGGTTCTGAGCCGGTGGTCC
The DNA here is from genome assembly GCF_040054535.1 of Antennarius striatus. NCBI lineage: Eukaryota > Metazoa > Chordata > Actinopteri > Lophiiformes > Antennariidae > Antennarius > Antennarius striatus. Next base: position 25,816,937 of record NC_090781.1, on the reverse strand, counting down.
ATGGATCCCTGTCCACCACCAAACAATCTGAAACAGGCATTAGTATTCATATATACATTAGTATTCATTTAGAATATACAAAAAGCCCCAAGGCCAAAACAAAGACAGGCAAAGGTTGTGCAATCTCCCCACCCAACTGCGAAACAAGCATTGACTTCAGGTCCCACAGCAGAAACATACCTGACATGTAGTTTAGAGACCTATTCAACGGAATCCCCCCCAGACATGAGGGTCCTAAACCAAGACGAACTGCAGGCGGCTGAAGGGGTTCTGCTGAAACACCTACCCAAGAGTGTTCAGGTAGGAGTCTACAGACATTGCCCAGGATGGATCAGTGTCGTTCTACTTGAAGTCATAGTTTTCTACAATCTTTTTGTTAGATTTATGGATTCCTGTACGGCATCAACAACGCCTTCCCGAGCGCACTGCAGGTCATCGTTGATAGGTGGCCTGATTTTAAGGTCATTGTTTGCCGAACTCCTCCAGAGGCAAGTTCATACCTGATTGAAGAATTCAATAACCTCCAGCAAATATTTCTTTCACCCAACATGAATACAGTCTCTTGTTTTTACCTAACAGTACGAGGGTGACCAGGTGTTTATAAGAGCTGTGCCGTTCTATAGCACCGATGACCAGAGTTTAAGAAAGATGCTTATGGAAGGGAATGGATTGGATTGGACCTCTACTTTAACGATTGGAGGTGAGTTAACAGACATAAATGGGTCAGTCTGCCTCATAAATGTCCATCTGGGTTAGTCTCTGCTCTTGAGATGTGAAAACACGTCTATATTAACGTGTGAATACCGTTCTGCAGCATTTGATGCCTGCCAGCTTCACATTGTGGAAGAAGTGTCTTCTGCCAAAGCCGTCAGCAGCAGACGCTGTGTTCTGGGGCATGTTTTGTATCTACCAGACAGCAGCCATCTGATCCCAGCAGCAGTGGACAGGTAGTCACATATTTTAACTACAGTAATCAACATTAAACTAAGGTAAACTAATGGTTTTATTCTTTTTAATCACTAATTATTTCCCTACAGGGAGCTTGAAAGCCGGATTTCACCTCTGAACCTGTCCCACGTTGACTTGGTGAATCAAATCTCAAAGTTTCGAGGGAGTAAGAGAGGTTTCCGGTACGTTCAGCACCTCATCTGCAACTTCCCAACATACGGCCTCACCGACGCCCGGGGTCAGCTGCTGTCATGGATTCTGTTGCATGATTTCTTTGGCTTCGGGTTCCTTTACACTCTGCCAGAACACAGACGGAGAGGTTACGGCAAAGCGGTGGTCAGCGCTATGGCCAAACGACTCGTCGCTGAGGGCCGCCCTGTGTACACCTTCATAGACGAAGGGAACGTGGCCTCCTACAGGTTATTCAAAAGCCTGGGCTTCATTGAAGATCCATCATACAGGGTGGCATGGGTTGATTTCAACTTTTAATTGAGGAAGATGAGGATTTGTAACAATAATTTGAAACTCCTAGATAAAAAGTACAGGTCAGTCACAAGTTTTAAATATGTTTTAAAAACTTTTAATTATCAAAGCCAGCAAGAAAAGAAGCTAATGACTAATATGAAAAGTTAGAGGGAGGGTTTTGCTGTTTCTGTTGTACATTATTGAGCTGATTTTTTTCAAGAAGCTTTTATTGTGTCGTGGTATTTGCAGTGTTATCCAGTGTAGTCATGAATTCATTTTCTCATGCATGTCAATCTAAATGAGAATGTAGAAAATACTGAACGAGAAAATATCTATGTTATGGCCATTAAAGTTTCAAATTTTGGGGGGGTAATTTCAGAATAAAAATCTGCAATAATCTGTTGTGTTGGTTTCAATGTGCTACAAATATGAAACCAAAGTAAATCAAGGGACTTCATAAACGAAAGGTTAATAAATAATAAGTCATATTGAATAAAAGTTGTGGACTGCAATATTGCTGGGGAAAAGGGGAATGGTGTTAATGCATTAGTTTGTTTGAATGTTCAAAAATACATTGGTGAACATTTTGTCATTCAAATAGAGATCAACAGCTGATTTCACCAGCAATTGACCTGTGACCCTATCTCCTCCTGCTCATGTTCTGACCCTGGTCTTCTGTGGTGACGGAATGCAGACATTTCTTGTGTTGCCCTGACACCTAGTGGTGAGATGTGTTACTGCGGCTCAAACAAAACCTCCAATACAGACGTGATTTTATTGGCGTGTTACATAAAGAGAAACACAAACAGCACCGTCATGATTCTGATCGGGTTCTGATCCTCCGGCTGCACACACAAGAACCACCAACGCTCTTTTGTTGGATGCACTTTTCCTCATTTCTCATCATTGCATTGTGACTCGTAACCCGACTGCTGTCGGTTTTAGCATTAAAAAGTCAAACAGAAGAGAGAAAAGCAACATTCTCCTGTAGAACCGTATTTACACAGAAGAACCCACAGAGGAACTGTAACCATCATCAAGAATCAATCAATCAATCAATCAATCAATCAATCAATCAATCAATCAACCAATCAATCAATGCAGCATCAAGCTTTTGCCTCATTGACACGACAAAACATTCAGCAGATCAAGAAAATTAACGCAGAACAAACTTGTAAAATGTAGGATTTGAACTCACAACCTTTGGATGCAAAGGCCAGTGTGTTAACCAATCAGCTATCAGCTGTGTGGCTGTGTCACATGTAAACATCCAAATCACATTACATTGGTTGTTCTTTGTTGTTTTGTCATTATTATTATTGTTTGTTGTTGTTGTTTTTATTGTTATTATTGTTGTTTGTTTGTTGTTGTTTATTATTGTTTGTTGTTGTTGTTTTATTGTTGTTTGTTGTTGTTGGTTTTTATTGTTATTATTATTGTTTGTTGTTGTTGTGGGCTGAGAGCAGCTGGACTTGTCTCCAGGTCCTTCATCTCCTCTGTGGGTCTGTGGGGACGTTCCCTCAGCGCTGAAGATGGTTCAGTGGAGAAAGACGCCGCCTGGAGACGGGGAGACGTGGGTTCAAATCCAGGGCGGGGCAGCAGGTAGGAACCCAACCTGTGTGTGTGTGTGTGTGTGTGTGTGTGTGTGTGTGTGTGTGTGGGGACAAAACAACAAACAAAAACTCAAAAACCAAACTAAACCTTGCGTATTTCCGGTTGCGTATTTCCGGTTGCGTATTTCCGGCATTTCCGATTTCACCTTCATCGATTTCACCTTCATCGATTTCACCTTCATCGATTTCACCTTCATCGATTTCACCTGACGGAGCTTCAAGGGACTCAACGGGTAAGTCAACTAACTAGTCAGCTAGTTAGTTTTGTTTGTTTACTTGAAAACATTTAATTTTCTCAGTGTAGATATTTACGGTTGTTGAAATCAAACTTCTCTGTCCCCGTTGTGTTCTCACCCTGGTGGTTCTGACTCCAAGCCCATCTGAGTCCAGGTCGGTTCTGGATGCATTTTGTAGTTTTTTTTGCGAGCTTTAAATATCTTTCATGAACATTTTCTGAGCTGTAGAGCTGGAACAATGGATTCCATCCTGCTATCATGAACTCAGTTTGATGCTATCATGACTCACGCCTTCAGCGTGGTCGATCTCTGTCAGTTAGGTAAACGAGGAGACCCTGAGCAGCTAATGATAACACGTTCATGCGAACCAGAGAAGCAGCGCTGGACCAGTCTGTTCCAGACAGATCGTTGTGTACGGGAACCCTGCAGGAAAGACTACGTCAGTGTGAAGGTTTAAACACTAGACACATACATGTCTGGGTTAGGACTAGGGCTAGGATTTTGGTTTTAGAGATAGGGTTATGGTTAGGGGTTAGGTTTAGGGTTAAGGTTTAGGGTTGGGGTTAGGGCAAGGTTTAAGGTTAGGGGTTAGGTTTTAGGATCAGGGATTTTTGAGTTAGGACTGGGGGTTAGAGATAGAGTAAGGTTTAGGTTAGGGTTTAGGGTTAGAGGTTAGGGTAAGGTTAGGGTTTAGGGTTAGAAGTTAGGGTAAGGTTAGGGTTTAGGATTAGAGGTTAGGGTTTAGGGTTAGAGGTTAGGGCAGGGCTCGAAATTAACTTTTGTTCTTGGTAGCACTGGTGCTCCCAGATGTAGAAGTTAGTAGCACCAGCAAAGACTTCAGGAGCACCCCCCCAAAAGCAAGGCAGTGACGGAGTGATAGAGACGCTCCGTCCATCTCCGTTCCTCCTCTCTCCCTCCCCCAGGAGAGCAGCTGCAGCTGCGCTCTCATTGGCTCCTGGCAGGACCGCAAGAGGGCCGTCTCGCAAAAAAGGTGCACCAGATTTCTTTCCCTCGTCGCACCGGTGCTCCCAAATATATTTATGAGTCGCACTGATGACAATTTGGGTGCATATGCGACCAAAATGGGCGCAATTTCGAGCCCTGGGTTAGGGTAAGGTTAGGGTTTAGGGATAGTTTAGGGTTAGGGGTTCAGGTAAGTGTTAGTGTTAGGGTAGAGTTAGGGGTTAGTGTTAGGTTTCAGGGTTAGGTTATAGGGTTCGGTTTAGTGTTAGGGTTAGGGTCAGGATAGGGTTAGGGGTTAGTGTTAGGATTAGTTTAGGGTTAGGGGTTCAAGTTAGTCTTAGGGTTAGGGGTTCGGGTTAGTGTTAGGGTTAGGGGTTAGGGTTAGTGTTAGGGTTAGGGGTTAGGGTTATGGTTTGAGGTCTGGGTTAGGTCATACTGTCTGTTCCATAAACTTTGTGATTTGCTGAACTGTAATAATTTTGTCTTGTGCTGTTTCTGAAACACATGTAATATGTTGGAACGATGAGATGAGGTCCAATGGCTGTTGGTTCTGTCTGGACACTTTGTGACACGGTCACCTGAAGAACAGTGTAACGTGGTGGAATAAAGGTTATTCAAGAGACCTACAGAGCTCGTATAAAAGTAGGTTCACAAAAAAGATGAATGTATTCTCATGCTTTAGCAATTTTCCCACTGTGACCAGTTAGCAGGTGGAGGTAACTATTAGTTTGATTGGACACACCTGTCAAGGGGCGTGGACTTTTATTAGGGAGATGTGCAGGTAAGACTGGGGAAAAAGAAATCATGCATTGAGAAGGGTCAGAAATCTGTGGCTACTGACAAATCAAACGGACTACAAAGACATTCCTTTCAGGGTGAGGACAGGGTAAAATAATGCCCGTGGAATCGGTCGACACAGAGTTGCTGCCTTGTTGGATTATTCCAGACTACCAGGAGTGGGTGCCTCGGTTCTGGATTACCTCTCCATCTCCGGTGAGACTCAACCTTTGTTTTTTTGTAGTGATTTTTTTTTATTCCCGGCTGGTTCATGGGTTTCCTTCTTTCTCTATTTTTTGTGGATTATACTTTTTACATTTCTGTACTTGGATTTTTTTTCATTGTTGAACAATTCTAGTCAGTAGTCTCATAGTGACTTGAACTATTAAGGTTAGTTCAAGTTACGCGCAGGTTTTGTTGCATAAAGTGGACCTTTTATTAGAAAGTTGTGGACAGCAATGCCGCTGGGAGAAATTAGGATAATATTTGTGGATTATTTTGTCTGAATGTATAAGAACACTTGGTGCCAAGTCAGCATAAGGGAGATATGGCGTGGTTGAGTTGTTGTTATTTCCGACACTATCTTGACAAGAGAACATAGCAATCAAGACATCCTTCAGTAACCAAACCAGTAACCTTGAATCCTGGTTGTGCCCAGAAATTCTGTCCATAAAGTTTCTGAACAGAACCGGTGATGGATGTCCTCTTTACCAAAGTCCAGCATGCACCTGGAACAAGTCTGACTTGCTGCCAGCAAAGGGAACCAAGCTTCAGCTTGATGTGGGTGGCTCTTCTAGTGGTGAAAATAAGAATTGCAACTTATATTTTTAACAATTATCTGCAGGCTGATTACAAAAGGGACCAGACTTTGGACACCCCTGGGCTTCTATTAACGGTGTAGTTGTCTCCTCTGATGCTGGTAGTACGTCGTCTCACCGGTCATGTGTGACACAGACTCATGCAGAGCGGGCTCCAGCAGAGTGACGGTGTTGTGTAGGGCAGGCAGCTCGGCAGATGGAGCTTGAGGGTTGCCCAGAAGACATATTTGCAGGTGAGATTTAATTACAGTGCAGCATATGTTGTAGAGAAACACCGCGTCAGGAGGGTGTTTGGCAGGTTCAGCGTTTAGCAGCCTTTGAGGCTTTAACTGCACAACTGATAAAAAACAAGATGGACTAAAAAGTTTGGACATTTTTTTCACTTTTCCGGCCACCTGTGTTTTTTTCCATGCTTGGATGGGATGTCTTTAAGAACGTGTTTGCTGTCGACCTTTCTTTGAGGATATTCAGATGAATCTGTTTGGGATCTTTCATGTCTGGTTTGTGCCAAATGAAAGTGAAGCTGCAACAGAACAAGAAATAAAATGAAACGATACGACCAGCATAAAAACGGTTTATTTCTCAATCTAACAATAAAGATGAATCCAGTTTGTATCAACTTTATTAGCATTGTCCTCGTACCGTCACACCGATTGTTTCTTGTTGGTTGTTTGCTTGGGAGTTTCAGTTTAGCGGTAATGATTCTGTGTTAGGAATAATAATAAAGCATAAACAGCTGTTTTTATTACTGCAGTATGGATTTTGGGTAACAAAAATTCTGGTCAGGGTGAATTTCAGTCAATATATATTTGATATGTTGTGTGCTGACTGGAGGGGGGAGCTAAAAGAAACTACCAGCTGAACTAAGAAGAATTATATTTCCCATGAAAACTGGCTGCAGTGTCTTAATATAGATGAGATGGTTAATCAACATTAAAGTTATCAGTAAAACGGCTTAAAAGCGATTAGTTCGTGCTCTAGAAAAGTGTAATCATTCAGTTGACAACCCAGATTGCGTGAATAAAATATTCTTAACATAATTTATCAAAATATCAGCCACATGTGCTGTAGTTTCAGTTTGAACCCAAAATATATTTGGTATTCATCATTATTATATATTTGAATTTAATTCAGGCTTATTATGTTTATTGCACTGCATGACGTGTGCGTTCTATGTTTTATATCATCATTGCTTCTTAATATTATTGTGCTGTTTTTGTACATTTTTAAATTTCCTAATTTGGGATATCTTATCTTAAGTGAAATGTTGTATTTCTCAGACTTTCAGGTTTATTACCTGCTGGTACTTCCACTATTTCTACTCCTGTTTCCACTGTTTTTGCTGCTGATTCTAGTATTGCATGCTGCTTTTGAGAAAATAAAATAAACCAAAGTGGATTATTCTGACTGATATCCTTGGCTCACCAGGCTGTCCTTTGGGTGAAACAAACTGAACTATTTAACGTCGGTTCTCAAAAAAAACAAAAACTTCTTCTATGCTTACAGATTAGAATATTTTACATTCTCAGATCTTTTCCATTACTTCAGACCTATATATGGATATATAGTTTGTTTTTTTATTGTTATATACGTTTATGGAATTTGCCATTAGAATCCTGTTGTTTTTTTTCAATGGAAAAAACCACAAAATATGGAATATTTCCAGGTTAGTGCACAGTTTAATACTTCTAATAAAGATATTACAACTATTGGATGAATGTTTCTGCAGGTGTGTGAACACATCTGTGGGTCTGTGTCTGGGCTGTGGGGTCATTGTGGGGTCAAGCTCATGTTTCATTATAACATATGTGTGTTATTGCATATAGTAATATATATCATGTCCATATATAATATATACATATATAATATATACATATATACTTATAGTATATGAAAAATATGTGGTTATAATGGGAGTCAATCGGACCATTTTTGACCATTTTAGATATTGTGTGAAAAACTGCTATTCTATACACTTCCAAAAAGAGGCATTGAGGAATTTAGAAAATGACTGGTAAACTTTCATATATTTATCCTTTTAACTGACTGATTTATTGGGAGAGAAACACATAAAAACAACAAAAATGTAATTTTTGGGCCCAAACAGTCAAGGGTTAAAAACACTCAGTCGTCTTTTATTCACGTCTTTGTGCTTGAATGACACAAACGTTATTGGACAAGCTCCACCTGGTGACAGGTAAACACCAGTAAACGTCACACAACACTGTGTTCACTGGTTTTTAGGCCCTGCAGTTGTTGTAGAACAGCTCCCCTACTGGTTGGTTGGAAAACTGCTGCATGAATTCTCCCAGTTCGTCCAGGGAGAGCTTCTCCACCCAGTTGTCCTCGGTGTTTCTGGCGGCGGCGGCGCCGCTCTGGACGGGCCTCCCGTTGTTGTCCACGCAGCAGAAGGCGTTCCAGATGTATTCTGGGATGTTGACGCGCTTCACGTTGTTCTTGACGATCCAGTTGTCCGCAGAGGGAATGGCTCCAACCAGCACAAACGCCACGGAGCACTTCTGTCGGAAAAGGTCGGTCAGCTCCAATTCGTGGATCCTCCAGGCGTTCTGGTTCAACTTGGGGTTTTGAGGGATCACATTCGTCAGGGTGAAAGTGGCGTTACGACTCGGGACTACAAGGAAGATGATGGAAAAACTGTTAGAAAGACTCATTTTTGTGCATCTGAAGAAGAACTTTCCTCAAAAGCAGGAAGGAAGTCAAGCTGGACGATGATTCTTTATCGCTGAGGCGCATTGGAGGTTTAAATCTAAGGCGGCAGCAGCTGGATGGGGGGACGCATCCGTAAAGTTGATGAAACGACAGTATTTACTACCTACATAAGTTTAAAACTGTTCCTCCTGATGACTTCATTTGATTTTGTGATAATTAAGATCACAGAATGCAGATTAAGGCATGATTTAATGTCGTTATTTCTACGATTCTAAGAAATGCAAACATTGAAAAATGACCTGTCTGTGTAAAACACACAAATTTAAAACAGACTTGGTCATTACTGATTAATTATCTGCAAATGTCTTAGAATATAATCGCCCCACATTGTGATTTAAGACTGAAATGAGGACGCAAATAAATAAACGTCTACAAAATCTGAGGAAAAACGGCACGCGTAACAGCCGACGATATTAAAAGACTGAAATTCAGCAGGGGAGTCATTACAGATGATTATTGGTATTATTCGTTGAGCGGCGCTCATTCAGTCGCCCTCTTTTCATGATGGACAAACGAGGCGACACTGAAGGCGCCTCATCCCGCCCTGACACGTGTTCCACCTGCGCTACCTGCATGGTGTCCGTTGGGGTTGAGGTGACCGCGGTCGAAGCCGGAGTGTGTGTAGTCCTCGTTCAGGGCCTGTTTCTCCCCCAGGTAGACGTCGGGGTGGTCTTTCCCCAGCCAGTAGCCGTCCTTCATTTCTGCTTGCCAGGACTTGTTCACCAGCTGCAGATGGACACACGTAGAGGAAGTGGTCGTGTCTCCGTGTCGCGTGTCACCGTTTCTACGTGATCTGTCGGCCACGTCGGCCGGGTGTCACCGACCTGAGGCTCCACAAACCACCGTCTCTCCCTCCCCCCCCCATTGCTGGGCTGGAAATGATAGGCGGAGTACACAGCGATGCGGCGCGTGGTGTCGTACAGCGTGGCGAAGTGGTACCTGGTGCACAGACGGGGTGTAGAGAGTGGGAGACCTGAAACCAAGGGCTTGGAAAGAATTAAGTGTCACACCTTTTGTAAGGTGATGCATACAAATAGACTAAAACCTCGAGATACGAGCTGATCGACATACGAATTTTTGAGATACGCGTCATCGCTGTGTTCATGTTTTTATTCAACATAAGAACGAAATTCCGAGATACAAGTCGTGCTTCAGGAAACCACCACTAGACTGTACCTCGTTCTTTACCACGTGTTGGTGGATGGGTACAACATCAGTGAGACCATATCTCGTTCTTTACCACGTGTTGGTGGTTGGATACGACATCAGTGAGACCGTATCTCGTTCTTTACCACGTGTTGGTGGTTGGATACGACATCAGTGAGACCGGATCTCGTTCTCGTTGGTGGAGTAAAGACGTAGCTCGTGTGTTCTCGTGACTTTTGTGTTTCTTTTCATTCTTTATCATAGTTTATGTAACTTATATATCATTAATTATACACGGGTAAAGTCTGCGTGGCTATTGGTTGATAAAAAATTTTTAAATATATAATTTGGGGCTTTTTTACAAAGCTGGACCGAATTAAAAAATGATTTGTTTTAAATGGTTAAATGTGGTTTGATTCAGACACCAGATTAAACTCGTATCTCCAGGCACTACTTGTTGTGACAGATTAAAGTGTGTATTCATGTGCGCTCCTGCCTGTTGACAAAGCGCTGACACAGACGAGCGGCACCGGCGGTGGACGCCCCCCACTCTGGCACCTTCCCTCTATAGAAGTATTTCAGACATCCGGGGTTGTCCTAAAACAACAGCAGACCCTTATGTGATGTCACACACACAAATAATCTGAAATAATCTGGATTAAGAACACCAACCTCGAAACGTTCCACAACATCTGCGTGAGCAGAGAGCAGCAGCGAGAGAAGAGTCACCGAAGCCACCAAAGTTTGCATCCTGGATGTTTCAGGGGCTCTGTGCTGCACCTGAAGCCTGAAGCAGACCTGGGATGGATCCCTTCCTGTCTGTAGTCCGGTCTGTGTGTGCTGGAGTGTGTGTCGGTGTGTCTTATTTGTTGGTGTGTGTGTATTTGCACTCACCTGGCGGTGCACCTGCTGCTACCTGCAGCCCAAACGGGCTTTTATATTTAACTCCTCCTGACCTTTCACCTGGTTTGTTTTATCTAAAACGGGGGCAAACATGTGATGTTTTTGTGGGACGAGCCAGAACCCAACCAGCTCTGGTGGAGGACTGGAGCCGGGGGAAAAAAACAGGAATAGAAATGACCAATTAATGCTCATGATCATAAACTTTTGTTATCGCTGCAGTGTTTGTTTGTGCTCCTAGTTTCAAAGTTATCTCTAATATACTAAGAGTCTTTTTTTAATTCCTTGAACCAGAGAATTGTGCAGTCACTGAGAGTCAGACGAGGACTCACAGCGACAGAGGCATGTAGACAGAATGTGGGTTTCAGGGAATTCGTAACTGCATTGGATTAGTCACTGCATTGGATTAGTCACTGCATTGGATTAGTCACTGCATTGGATTAGTTACTGCATTGGATTAGTCACTGCATTGGATTAGTTACTGCATTGGATTAGTTACTGCATTGGATTAGTCACTGCATTGGATTAGTCACTGCATTGGATTAGTCACTGAATTGGATTAGTCACTGCATTGGATTAGTTACTGCATTGGATTAGTCACTGCATTGGATTAGTCACTGCATTGGATTAGTCACTGAATTGGATTAGTTACTGCATTGGATTAGTCACTGCATTGGATTAGTTACTGCATTGGATTCTTCAAAGCATCAAATTAGTCACTGCATTGGATTAGTCACTGCATTGGATTAGTTACTGCATTGGATTAGTTACTGCATTGGATTAGTCACTGCATTGAATTAGTCACTGCATCGGATTAGTCACTGCATCGGATTAGTCACTGCATCGAATTAGTCACTGCATCAGATTAGTCACTGCATTGAATTAGTCACTGCATCGAATTAGTCACTGCATCAGATTAGTCACTGCATTGGATTAGTCACTGCATTGAATTAGTCACTGCATCGGATTAGTCACTGTATTGGGTTCATCACTGCATTGACCGAACTCTGAGGTTCCTATCTGTTATTTGATTTCCAAACGGCTCCTGGACTGTTTACAACCTCTCACAATCACCTCCAGTCGGCCCCCAGATATCTGCTCATGTGTCGTTGTTCCCACGGTTACGCCATCCCAGCCCAGCACATGTGGAAGTCGACCCGGTCGGCAGCCCACAGGAGCTTCCTGCAGGTCAGGAGGTCGGAGTCGGAGGTCAGAGAAGCTCCGATGAGACTCTTCTCCATGATTTAGTCACGCAGCAGGTGTCTGGTGTCACCATTCAGTGTACCCCTGTGACCTGTGTACCCCCGTGACCCGTGTACCCCCGTGACCCGTGTACCCCCATGACCGTGTACCCGCGTGACCCATGTACCCCCCGTGACCCATGTACCCCCATGACCCGTGGACCCCCGTGACCCGTGTACCCCCGTGACCGTGTACCCCCCTGACCCATGTACCCCTGACCCATGTACCCCTGTGACCCACTGTCAGAAAGAAGCAGCTGAAGACGAGACGGAGACGTTTTTTCTTTACTATATTTAAACAATATAATTTATTTCTCAGCTTCAAGTAGATTCAAAGGAACCAAATATAATGAGATCATGAATAAAGGAACTTTCAACAGACGGGGTACTGGCTCTACTCTTCTTCCGCCGCTGCTCCAGCTGTTTTACACACTGACTTGTGACACGCGACACCTTTTCCTGTGACATGAAAACACTCGTCTCACTTGTATGTGGACTCACGTTGTGTGACATTGTGCGACATTTAGTCACAGTTTGGTGGAGTTTTGCACGTCTATCTTGTATTTTCTGAGTAAAACTTCGATTCTTAAATTCTATGGAGAGACCAAACGGGTTTAACCCGACCAGAAATTCTTAGAAATGTATTCTGGGACTTGTTTGAAAAGGTCAAAGCAGCGGCGTTACAAGGTTGAACCGGTTTGTGGCTGCTTCTCTTTGATGGTGAGCTTCTGGGTTGTGATATCACTAATAATCCACTTCTCAAACCTCTTCAGATAATAAGCGGCCAAATGAAGCTTGAATGGTTTTGAATTGGAATAAACACTTGGTTTTTCCTGGCATTCCCACCGCCGAGTAGGGATGAGATAAGGAGGCGTGTTATTTAATCAGCCTTCTACTTTCCCATTACACTGCTGACATTCATTTTCCACATTAACCAATCAGAATTAATCTCACATTATGGTAGCAGGGCGGTGTGTGATGTCACAACTGTGTTAGCTCAGGCTAATTATTTTAATAACGAAAGGAAATAATCAACATTCTGCCTTAATGATCCATTAAAATTATTATCCTGTTGAATTTCAAATGTAAATGTAAATATCCAGCAGGAGGATAAAGCGGTAGGTAACGGGGTCCATACTGTGTTGCTTGTGTCGGCCTCTAGGCGGCAGTGTTGAGCCACTCTTTCAAACACACCTTTTTAAGTCTCTTTCTTTTTCCAACACAATTGCATTGCAGATAATCTGAGTGTTAAAATACATTTGGGTTGCAAACTGCTGATGCAGTCATTGGTACGCTGCGTTTTAACAAGTAGAGTGGCAAAAAACACACCTTCAAAGTGAGGACTGTTGCTGATGTTAATTAAAGGTGACACCGAATGATGGGGGGGTGATGAAAAGCTCTCTGATGACTTTTAACAGTCTGTAATGGTTCTGATTTGGCATTAATTTGACCGGACCGCCTCTCTAATTGACTTCAATAACACTTTGTCACCTAAAATGATCAGTCGGGTTCCCCCGACGCAGATTTAGTTTGAACTTTGACCCGGAAGCGTCGTCAGATTACGTGTGTCGGTGAGACGAACCTCCACCGGAAAATTCTATGCATGACAGGTGTTTAAATCCTGTTTAAATCCTGTTTAAATCCTGTTTAAATGAAATATACTGGCAGACGTTAACTAGTTCCAGGAGACGTTAGTTGAATAAACCGTAGATAACCGTCTCCAGTTCTGTTCTCAACTTCTATTGAGTCGCCTCATAATTTAAAACACCTCTTATTCCTGGCATGTAAAAGACAGTAGAAAAATGTTCCAGGATCCAGAGTCAGACGTGTTATTTCCTTGATCAATAGATTTAGTGTGAACCTGGTGAACAGAGATACGTACATAACTTTACATCTGTCATCATTTCAAAATCAGATTTACACTCAGGTCTCATAGGAGTAGAGAGAAATGACAATATTTTGATGTTAGATGAGCTTTTGGTCCCCAAACAGAACCTCTGAGCCAATATTCATGAACTCATGAACAATAAAATAAATACTGACTTCCTACAATGATTGTCCAATAGGAGACATCCACATTAGATTAATGAACCCGAAGACCGACAGCAACCAAACCGGTCAATTATGAACGAATGAGCATCAAAATCAATTCAAGTATTTATTTTCTTATCCAGGTGAACCTCGACTTAACGTCTGTCTTGATTATACGTTGGTTTTTAAAGAAGTATTTAAAAAATACTGGAATCATTAAATCACTAGTAAACCGTTAAAAACATATAATATCATGTTACTGTACAATAAATCGGAATAAAACATATAACGTTATATTATTAGCCCGTAGCAACCCCCGTGACCCACGAGGAGGAAGAAGCAGCTGAAGACGATTTTTCTGGACTATATTAAAAAATAAAATTTAAAATAGATTGATATGAACCAAATATTATTCAAATCCATTGATGAATGACGTTCAGAGCAGAAGTGGGTGTTGATCCACCTGTTGGTCTGGAGACTCGTCTCCTCCGTCGTCCATCTTTGTTATCAGTGAGGGAAAAAGTCAAATGTACAAATATAAGAAGTCTGATTAATAATCTGTGAGATTGTCATTTGACGATCCAACACGTGGTTCTGAGGTGAAGTCATGTGACGTTCCTGTCGGAGCGGAGGAACCCTGGAGAACCTGGAGAACCTGGAGAACCTGGAGAACCCCCTCAGCCGCTGAAGAGGAGGATGAAGCTCCACCTCCGTCTGCTCCAAGGACAGATGGCCAGACAGAAGAAGAGAGGAATTCAATCACAGACCAGCCCCCGCCCCCCAGCCCCAACATGCCCCCCCACCCCTCCCCCACCCCCCCTTTATCATTCCCCTCATTCTTTTTTCATCTTTTTAAGTCGCTTCATTTCAGATGCATTCATACATTTCCAATATCTTAATGTATGAGTCTGCCCCCCCCATGAGTCCGTCTCCTCTCCTCTCCCCCCTTCTTCTTTCTTCCTCTTCCTCCTTCCCTCCTCACCCCTCTCCTCCATTCCTCCCTTCTCTCTCTCTCCCTCCATCCATCCCATTACTGTAATCCATCACTCTTCCATCAGCCACCATGCAAACAGTCCTCCTGGTTACCATAGCAACCACCTCCAGGCCCGGCAGTGCGCAGCCCCCCTCTGATTGGCTGGCAGGGCCTAGGCAGTCTCAGTCTGTCTGGGAGATGTGGTAATTGGCTGGGAAGTCACATACACACACACACACACACATGTGCATGCATGCTTCCACGTGCACACACACACACACGCACACACACACACACACACACACACACACACACACACACACTGCATTAACATCCTCAGAGATATGAAAGGAAGACCAGGGTCAGAGAAATGAAGCTCATAAGAAGATCGGCTCCAGGCTGTGTGTACATGTAAATACAATATTGAGTAGAAGTGTGTGTGTGTGTGTGTGTGTGTGTGTGTGTGTGTGTGTGTGTGTGTGTGTAGGTTTATGTACACGCCGGTTGGCAGGGGTGGGGGGTGGGGGTTTTTTGGAGAAGTTTGGAGCTCTGCCAAAGATGGATGGAGGTTGTTTTTATTTTTTGCGGGTTTTTTTCGGAGCACATTGTTAAAAATACCGTTACTCCCCGGAGGGAGCCGGTGTGCACCGCTTTCTGTTTTCCTGCTTTTCTGGAAGGAAGCAGGTAGAAAAGAAGAAATGGAATAGTTGATCAGCTCGACTTCACCCTGCCGCCGTCCGGCCGGCGCCGCGGCGGCGATGATGAATGTCTCATCTCCAGAAATACATCACAAACAGCACAACTCTACCTGCCCTGAATCACAAACTATTCTCTCTTCTGCAGCGTTGTTCCGAAACACACGCAGACAATGAGGCTCTATTGTCGACATGCCCAGATTTCCAGCAAGACAATGACGTCCCTTCGTCTTTTTGTCCATCTCTAGTCTGTCTCCCCGTTTTTCAAACCCATGAAAAGGTCAGAGTGTTTCGCAGCGCTGCTGGTGAAAGTGTTTCAGACACAAAGTGCATTCAAATTGGAACGGCAAATTAGTTATTCAGGGTTTTTAAATGTGACTTTGAACAGACTACTTTGGGATTGTTATCTGCTGTGAAAAGCAGGAACAAATGTTTGGCGTCTCGCCGCCGCCAGCCAACAAGTCAACGACAAAGTCAACCTCGCCTAAAACCTACCAGGACGATGTCCTAGTTGGCAACGATGCAAACAAGCAAGACGAACCGACCAAAAAACACACAATAGGCAGCATAAATGTACAATGTCAGCAGAAAGGTGGAGGCCGGTTGTTAAATCTCATCTTTTTAATGGAAAAAATTAGTGGAGGGAAGAGAGAAAAAACGGAGCAAATCGAGAAAGTGGGATGAATGGGTAAAGAATGAGTAACAGCGTCGATGCGGTCCACATTTTTTAAAGCATTCCGAGATAACAGGGGAAGTTTTAAAAAAAAAAGTCCGAAGATTTCATCTTCCTCTTCCTGTGTAAAAAATACAAATGAAAAACTTGGTCTTTATCCAGTGTTTACAGCGGACAATCACGTTTGGAAAAGAAAAAATGATGCAAACGTCCGCTCGCGCTCGCACACGTACAGTTAGTCTTGTTTTTTTGGGAAATGAAAAAGAAAAAGTGCAAGCAAGATCACAGAATGACAATTTACAAGAGAGGCCTGGAGGGGCCCCAAGTCTCTGACTGAGCCCCAACAGCCCATAATGAAGGGCGGGGCCGGTTTAACCCCCGTCTCCATCGTCGCCGTCGCTTTCGTACGAAGGCGAGGCTCAAGTTTCGTTAAATGATCGCACCGGTACCCTGCCGGACCCCCAACATGGCTTCCCACCCCCCCAGATAGTACAATCAAAAAGAGTTGAACTCCACCGGGTTCCTCCTGCGAAGAGCCAGGAAACCCTCCCCTCCCCCCCAACATCAAGGCGTGTCCGTCGCCATCGACATCATCGTAATCCATCCATCAGCCGGTCCCGTGGGCGTCAGCCTCCGTTTCGCCGCCGCGTTTCCTTTCCAACACGATTCAAATCTGGATGTTGATGAACGCCAAACGTTTGATTGGACGCTGCTACCGAAAAGTTAAGACTTCAAAAACAACATTCATCCTGACGCGAGAGTGAAACACGCATGAAGAAGCCAACAACGTGAAAACAGCCAACTGCGTAATAACTTTTAGCTAATGGCGTAGTAATTTGGGATAGGGCTAGGGACTTTTAGCTAGTAACATCATAATTCGGAATAGGGTTACGTCTTTTGGCTAATAACGTAATAGTTTGGGGTAGAGTTAGGGACTTTTGGCTAATAATGTAATAATTCCGGATAGGGATAGAGACTTTTAGCTAAAAACGCAATAATTCGGGATAGGGTTGGGACTTTTGGCCAATGTAATAATTAGGGTTTAGGGAATTTTGACAAATAACGTAATAATTAGGGTTACAGTGAGTAATAGATATTTTATTTATTGTTTCAGGACTTTTATTAGACTTTTATTACAGTTTTGCCCTATTACATTCCAAAAATGGGCAAATTTATTGTGTTATCGACTGTTGTTGCGTTACTGGCTTTAACACACGCACCCTCCACTAACCGTCACTACAGTAACGTTCAGCGGTCCAACTGGTGTTGGGTTTCAGGACGTTTCAGTTGTCATTAGAGGAGAAAAGATGCAGCCAAAATGTGAAAAACAGAAACTCCAAAAACCAAATGGGAGAAAACAGACATTAAAGGATTTCTTTTCAATATGTAAAAGAAAAAGAAAGTCGTATTGACGATGTTAAAAACAAACGAGCTCATTCGTGCATCAGCGGCGTTACATGAATGAGGGTAGTGCAGTCATGGCACGTTACAATTACAGTTGTATTACATTCTCACATAGCATCTGATCCCGACGCAGCATTGCCATTCAAACCAAAGCCATACTTGATATGTACACAAGCATAAGAAACACCATATGAAATATCAATTTGTTGCCCTTAATTCATTAAATATTTACAGCTATTGTCTCCAGGCTTAAAGCTCACAGATCAATGAGTGTATGGCCTCTTTTTGCTGACAAATGACTCACAAATGGTGAAAACGTCCCCCTGCATTAGCACTTATGCAAAATTTTAATGTGTCTATTAAAGTTGCCTTGAGATAAGGATAACATAATGGGCATAAAAATACAGTGCAAGCTCACAAAAAATGCACGCTGGCTGGTTTGATTAATCCCATTATAACAAATTCAGCCTCAGCGTTTTGGCTCGGTCTCGAAGCGCTGATTTATTAGACTGTCTCTAAATTTGCTGAGCAAACTGACAGATAGCCCAACATATCCCCTCTCCCTCCCCCAAAAAAACAGCTGCCCTGATGTTTTGCAGGACACAAAGGTGATAAAATCAACTTGATTGGTTTTTATGAGAAAACAGCTTGACTTTGACTTTAGCATCGACGACCTGTGACCTTACTCGGGCTTTTGCTGCCCTCACCAGAGCGCGAGTGCAAGTTAACTAGCTGGTGTCAGAAAGGAGTGGACTCAGTCATACTTTGGTTACCAGAAGCAGAGCCACACGAGATTCATCTTAACGAAGCCAACAAATAATCAGATACAGTATTTTGGTGGTACTACAACTGTCAGGATTAAATCAGACGTGGAGATGGGATTACGCTAAAGGTGTGACTCTGGTCAGGGTGTTTCAGTTTAGCGTCTGTGCTAATAGAAGATCAATAATCCTGGATTGAGTCAGTTTGTTGTGATGATATTTATGCTGACATTTCTCTCATGTTCTCTTGTGTCAGAAAAAGCAAGAAGCAAAATGTTACAGAGGCGTCATGTTCAGTAATAAATGTGACTCAACAGGAGATGAACTGTAGGGGCCTAACTCGGATTAATTCTTCAAAATTTACTTTTTTTCCTAAATTAAATGACGTCTCCTGATAAATAAAAATAAAAACTTAGGTTATTGATAATTAGCCTCGCTGTTAAAGGTAATAAAATCCCCTTTACAGTAAAGTAGATCCTCGAGATACGAGTAGAATCTGTTCCGTGACTCAAACATTTCTCAACAACTAAAATCATTTAAATCCGTTCCAGCCCTGAAAAAAAAGCCCCAAACTCCCTAAATTATGAAAAGAACGGGTAAAAAAAACAAGATCCGGTCTCACTGATGTTGCATCCATCCACCAACATGTGGTAAAGAACGAGATACGTCTCACTGATGTTGTATCCATCCGCCTGAAGCACGACTTGTATCTCGGATTTTTGCTTGTATGTTGAACAAAAGTATGGACAGAGTGACGACTCGTATCTCAAACGATTCGTATCTCAAATGACTCGTATCTCAAACGACTCGTATCTCAAATGACTCGTATCTCAAACGATTCGTATCTCAAATGACTCGTATCTCAAACGACTCGTATCTCAAACGACTCGTATCTCAAATGACTCGTATCTAAAACGACTCGTATCTCAAATGACTCGTATCTAAAACGACTCGTATCTCAAACGACTCGTATCTCAAACGACTCGTATCTCAAACGACTCGTATCTCAAACGACTCGTATCTCGAGGTTCTAGTTATAGCGTGACTTTGTGTAATTTCCCTGCGGGGATAAATAAAGTATACTTCTTTATCACACTAATGTTTCCTATTTGTTTGATTGTTACCCCAGACCTCGGGATAAATCAGCGATTCTCGCAGATAAATCCCACAGAATCATAATTTCTTCACAGTTACACTGATTTTAGTTTGTTTCTGATCATGTTTTAGTTTTAGCGTGATGGACTTCAGAGTCCTGGACCCGGGTCGGTACCGACTTTGACGACTTTCGTCCCTCCTCTTGTGCCTGATGAGGAAAATCCAGACTCCTACATTCAACTGACTTCCTCGCGAAGCGGAATCCACTTTTCTACAGTTACGTCATCACACAGACAGACACACACAGTTTAAAACACACCCATTATGGCCCAAATCGGTCATACCACAAACTCATTATTGCGAATTAAGTGTGCTTTCTTTTCAATTAAAAGTCTTCGAAGTAAAACCACGCAAAATAAAGTAAGAAAAGAATCATAAAAAAGATGTTTTTAGGCAAAAGAAATGTGCGTCGTCCACACGTCCATCCTACGTTCTGATCAGATGGTGACACCAGAGCACCAGGAGCGGTCCCGCCTCGCACCAGCGCCACAGTCTCAGCTCGGGAGAAGCTGAAGGGCGGATCAAGGTCACGTGAAGAAGCTAAGCCTCAGTTGTCATTTTTAAATACACCGTTTGCCTGGGATCAGCTGACTCATCTCTTTCTCTCCTGGGAGGATCACATAAAAACACTCCACGTCAATCCCAGAATGCATCACTAAAATTTGGTGGGAACCACATGCAGGGCGAGAGGACGCGTGTTGATGACGGTGGGCGGTTCCTCGTCGTTTTTTTCCAGCGGAGGCGGAGTCTGATGTCTGTACAATTCATTTCCCTTTTTGAAGACGAGAACTTCTTCCCGGGGGGGTCCATCGGGTTTTGGTTAGGTGTGTATTTCACAGTTGGCGACGCCCCGTCCCCACGCCGATCTGTCTTATTGACTCACTACAGCTGAAGATGGTTGGGGCCCTTCTGGGGGCCCTTAAGAGGGTTCGAAGCGGAGCGGCGTGCCTCTGAAGTGCCCTTAGCCGACTGGAAAGGGGGGGTCCGTCACCAGCTGATGGATTCCTCAGGAAGTGGGCGGGGGCGCAGACGGGACGAGACGTTGGGGTCAAAAGGTCAAACGGATGGATCTTAAGAGGAGGAAGCAAATCGGCAGCGGACGAAGGAGGGGGGCGGGGTCAGCTGAGGCACAAAAATGTAGGGGGGGCAGGATGTAGGGGAGGATGGGGGGGCGTGGCGCCGCAGATTAGGTGAGGGTGATGTAGGCTGAGGCCTTCTCCTTCAGTTGTCTCAGACACAGGTGACAGCTCCAGCTCCCTGTAGGACACACACACACACACACACACACACACACACACACACACACACACACACAGATCAAAAGTTCACTCTCTGCTTTTGTAAACCCCCCCGGGGGATTAATCCTTCATTTTAGACGGAGCGTTAAGTAATACTGTAAATTAAAGCTCCGTGTTAAAACGCCACACGCTGCGCCTGTGCCTCGCCAACGCCGGGGATTTGACAACTAGTTGGGATTTGAGCACGGGATTTGTGACATTAATTAAACATCAACTTGAGACGGATGTTTAACAGAGCAACTGGTAACCTTTACGTAGATCAGGAAGTCAAACAACAGAATATGTGGGAAACAATCTGCCCCGTCAACAGGAGCGTGGGGGCAGACGAGGAGCTCCTTCACCACGGAAACAGATCATCTCCTCCAACACTCATTTCCATGACAACTCCATCAAACGTCCTCAGACGGCGTGAACGCATTCCTCCACCTACCCTCTGGTGGTTCAGACATGGGGGGGCTCAGACAGTACATGTGGTAGCCTCGGTCACAGTCGTCACAGAACAACAGCTGGTCCTGGAACAGAGGAGAGCCACCGACAGACATGACTAGACGAGCAGAGATTCTCCAGCATCAATGTGATTTCATGTGTGAACATGTAGATATAAGAATGACTTCATTCAAGTGTTACGTCTGGTGGTTACGAAGGGTTACGTCGTTCTCCATTATACGTCCGTTGTCAAGAGAAATGAAAATCAAATTTACGTCATTTTTGAGACTTCGACATCATAAGTTTGACTTTTCTTTTACCTGGAAAACCTAATATTTAAAATTAACTGCATGCATCTGCAACTTGCATGTGAAAGAAATCCAGATTTAGCAAAAAAATTATACAAATTAAAGCTCATAAAAATTTATGTAAAGAACTTTTTTCGATAAACATTCCATTCAGACCTTATTTTCCAAAAATGTGATTTTCCTATCAATTTTTTTAATAGTGCAGGTTTTAAAGGGTTAAATTATTATTTAAAATGCATTGATAGATAAAGTTCCAGTTTAACTGGAGACTAGTTAATTCAACTTATGTCGTTTTTCGCCCGAAACTAATTAAAAAGACTTCAGCCGAGGTTTTTCTGTGGATGATTATTTATATGATGCTTTTATTTTGGCGGAGAGGAAAACTAGATTCAGCATCTCTCCGTCACGTAAAAATCTCTTGTCTCAGGAATCGATAACCTTCGGTGGGACTATATTATCTCCTCCACAGTATAGAAGACAAACACCTGCGTACTCTGTAGGAATTCAAAACCAGTATTTATTCGTGTGTGTGTGCGTGTGTGTGTGTGTGTGTGTGTGTGTGTGTGTGTGTGTGTGTGTGTGTGTGTGTGTGTGTGTGTGTGTGTGTGTGTGTGTGTGTGTGTGTGTGTGTGTGTGTGTGTGTGTGTGTGTGTGTGTGTGTGTGTTTTTCTCTCTGTTATAGTCCCGGTGGGGCGCGCCGGCCGACAGGAGAGCCCAGCGGTTAGAAATCATTCCTCAGCCGGAGGGAGCTAACCTTCATGCACCTTCAGGTCTGGACGCCAGCCAGAGAATCTAAAGCAGCTCCATCCAGGATAGATACCTGAGTTTAACCTGTGTGTGTGTGTGTGTGTGTGTGTGTGTGTGTGTGTGTGTGTGTGTGTGTGTGTGCGTGCAGCCACATGATCATCATGGTGTGTGTGGCGTGAGGTCCTACGTCGTTCTCAGAGGTGCCACATAGACTGCATGACTTGCACTCGATGCACTGCCAGCGATAAGTCCTCACCGCCGCCGTCATGTTCACTGTGAACTGCAGGCAAGATGGGTGGCCTGGGTACACACACACACACACACACACACACACACACACACACACACACACATTATTCACCGTTGCTTCCTCTATCTCCAGGACAGTCATCTAGGATTCTCTCCAGCCGTCAGTCTGCAGGTTTTAAAGAAGGATTTATTCAGATTTCAGGATGTCAGCAGAACATCGTCAAGTTACCTTAGTTTGGTCACATTATACATTCTATAAGTAAAATGACATATATTTGCATTCCGGCCTTAATAAACCATCTTTAGCTTCATATTTCTTTGCTTTTTGAAATACACAATAAAACCGTTGTTCAAACTGTTTACCATCACATTTAAAAATGTCTTCTGCTTTAAATATATTTCTTTTTCCTGGAACTAACTATCACATGTTAATGACAACACGCGTGTTGTTACGTCGTCTGTTTCCTGTGCTGCAGCCCATGCACTACAGATCACATATGACCGATCTAAACCTATAGTAGAACCTCGAGATACGAGTCACTGTCCACAGTTTTGTTCGCACGTATCTCGTTCTTTACCACATGTTGG
Source organism: Antennarius striatus (assembly GCF_040054535.1). NCBI lineage: Eukaryota > Metazoa > Chordata > Actinopteri > Lophiiformes > Antennariidae > Antennarius > Antennarius striatus. The sequence goes on along the minus strand of NC_090781.1, from coordinate 25,793,792 downwards.
CGGATGGATACGACATCAGTGAGACGGGATCTCGTTCTGGTTGGTGGAGTAAAGACGTAGCTGGTGTGTTCTGGTGACTTATGTGTTTCTTTTCATTCTACATCATTATTTAGGTAACTTATATATCATTAATCATACACAGGTAAAGTCTGTGTGTCTATTGGGGTTTTTTTTTTTATAATTCAGGAGATTTGGGCCTTTTTTACGAGACTGGAATGGATTATAATGATCTTAGTTATGAAAGGGATTAGACTCGTATCTTCAGGTCCTACTTTCTAGATATTTCTATATTTGTACAGCAGCTCTCATGTACGTATGACAGAAGTATGACAATAGATCCTGTAGCAAACGAGAAACAATGATCATACAAAGTTCTACCAAACTCCCTGAAACACACACACACACACACACACACACACACACACACACACACACACACACACACACACACACACACACACACACACCAGTACTGTCGTCTCCCTCAGTGGGTGCCCTCCCTTCCTGACTCCAGGTAGCCCCGCCCCGCTCACACCTGTGTGAAGTGTGACCGTTCGCCTCTCGACTCAGAGGCGCTGCTCCTGAGGGCGTTGATGCTTCCTCAGAAAACGTTCAGAGGGAATTTAAATGATCGCACCTCTCAGGAAGGAGTGTGTGAGAGACACGTTCATCATTAACACAATAGTTAGCATGTTAACATCATGTTGTCTTTATACAGCTACATAATCCACGCGTAATTACTTCTATACAATACTGTTAACTCTATGGAACGATCGTAGCTCCACTCAGAGAACAGTAGTCACTAGTAACTACCACCTTTATAAAGCAGGTGAAAACATTCAGGAGCATTTTGTCGTTTTCAAACTTCCAGGCAGCCAAAGTTTTCTACATCATCATCGGCATAGAAAGACGGAATAATTTAACAAAAGACAAAACATCGTGAAGAAGTTATGAAACGTTTTTATTTTTAGTTATGCTACTAATGAATGCAAAGTTCACATTTATTACAGAAACATAACTTCATAAAAAGCAGTTAAGAATTGACTTTTGAAGTACGGTGGCCTTTGAGGACAATAAATAGCAGATGTCAGGATTATTAATGATCTCCTATGTTCCGTCATTTTTCATTTATCCGTTTATCGCACTTATGCTTTTCTCTCTACGTATTTGGTCCTTCAGGGCCACCGTAGCTCAGAAAACTGTTTTTATTTTAAAAATATATACACCAATGGCTGCCTGGAAAGTGAGAAAAATACGTAAACTATGACAGCAGATTGCGATAGGGTACATGCTAGGATTAAACAGTAGGGTACATCCATTCTGAGAGCAATTATCACTGAAACCTGATGTAAATATCAAATCTGTGAAATTCCAAATGAAACGTGATAAATTTTTGCCTCAACAGAGGAGGGCCTTCCTCCTGCCAATCACGGCCTCCAGTGGAGCCCTACCTGAGCGTCCACAGTCTGCACAGGAGATAAGATCTTCAGGGCAACCGGTCTTCTTTGAGCCTCCGAGGCAGAAGTCGCAGTAGCCGTTGGCGATCACCGAGCCGTCTGGAGCTTTCTTGGCTGGGAAGAGACACAGAACGGAGATACAAGTGAGTAAGAGTGGGATCACGTTGGCTCCTGTCTTCACGCCTGGAAAGGAGGGATGAAGAGCGGAGGGTGAACTCATAAGTCAGTGTTATGAAATGTTGCCCCCGAGTAACGGAGCTCCATCAGTCTCCAGTCGGCAGGAGGAAACACCGTTAAGGTCAGGTCAACGGTTTACCCTGTAAATACTTCGGTGAGACCGTATCTCGTTCTTTCCCGCGTGTTTGGCGGGTGGATACGTCGGTTGGGGCTGTATCTCGTTCTTTGCCGCGTGTTTCTATCGCCTGACGTTCTGCAGGAGGAAGGATGACACAGGTAGAAACGAACAGAACGCGGTTTATCCTCCAGAAAGTCAAAACTACGAAAGAGAGGAGATCATTAATCCATCCATCCCAGGGTGAGGACGTAGGGGGTTGATGAGTGGAGGGGTTTCTACTTTAATCCCCTGAAAAATAATGAAAAAAATCATTCTGATTAGGATGAGAAACACACACACACACACACACACACACACACACACAGGTAGAGCTGTGACGTTAGTATGAACTGGACTGGACTAAAGATGGTCGGACGTCCTTCTGGGCTCCGTGCAGCTGATTTATTAATATTTAAACACAGATGGTCACGTCTTATAATTATCAGGAAGCTGAAAACATGATGAGATCCTGCCGGTGTCAGCGTTTTCAAAATGATAAGAGTTTCATTATAGGAAGAAAAAAACCCCGACCTGGACATCATCTCATCTCCAGCCGGCGCTAGCGAGGGTGTCCCCCCCCTTATTAAAAATCATTATGAATCACGTGGCTGATAATGAAAGCTGTAGCAGCGCATCAGAGGAGGACGGAGAGCGCAGTTATTAACATTAGCAGCGCCTGTAAGTACGAAGGCCAGACGTGTGAACCGGTTAAATAAACACCACACACCGTTATCACCAGAATGTCCTCATGATGCTGATGGGATCAGGTGGATTCATTACACCTGAGAGCTGCTTTTTTTTTTCAAGAGACACCTGAGAGCAAGAAATATTTGCAGGAAGAGAAGCGTCCAGAAGCTGAGCTACATGGAGCTAATAAACCGATTAAAACCAGCGATAGCAGCGCTTTAACGTCGCCGAGGGGAACGAAGGAGTCAGGATGGAGGGAGATCACTCAGGTAAAGAGGGGCAGACTGCCAGAGGAACGCCCGACGTACAGCGTTTAGTAGAAATATAGAAGAACTCCAACTGGAGAGTCAGGACAGTTATTAGATGGTAGCAGAGAAGAAGAAACGGGGAGGAGAACCCCGAGGTACGGGTTCAATCCAACGACACGCGGTAAAGAACGAGATGCGGTCTCACTGATGATGTATCCATCCACCGACACGCGGTAAAGAACGAGATGCGGTCTCGCTGATGTCGTATCCATCCGCCAGCACGTGGTAAAGAACGAGATGCTGTCTCTCTGATGTCGTATCCATCCGCCAACACGTGGTAAAGAACGAGATGCTGTCTCCCTGATGTCGTGCCCATCCGCCAACTCGTGGTAAAGAACGAGATGTGGTCTCTCTGATGTCGTATCCATCCGCCAGCATGTGGTAAAGAACGAGATGCTGTCTCTCTGATGTCGTATCCATCTACCAACACGCGGTAAAGAACGAGATGCGGTCTCTCTGATGTCGTACTCATCCGCCAACACGCGGTAAAGAACGAGATGCGGTCTCTCTGATGTCGTATCCATCCGCCAGCACGTGGTAAAGAACGAGATGCTGTCTCTCTGATGTCGTATCCATCTACCAACACGCGGTAAAGAACGAGATGCGGTCTCTCTGATGTCGTATCCATCTACCAACACGTGGTAAAGAACGAGATGCGGTCTCTCTGATGTCGTATCCATCCGCCAACACGTGGTAAAGAACGAGATGCGGTCTCTCTGATGTCGTATCCATCCGCCAACACGTGGTAAAGAACGAGATGCGGTCTCTCTGATGTCGTATCCATCCGCCAGCACGTGGTAAAGAACGAGATGCTGTCTCTCTGATGTCGTATCCATCTACCAACACGCGGTAAAGAACCAGATGCTGTCTCTCTGATGTCGTATCCATCTACCAACACGCGGTAAAGAACGAGATGCTGTCTCTCTGATGTCGTATCCATCCGCCAACACGTGGTGGTGTCCTGAAACACGACTCGTATCTCAGGTTTTTGCTTGTATGTTGAACCAAACTGAACTAAGCGCTGACTTGTATCTCAAAGAACTCGTATCTCCAGGTTCTACTTTATTTCACAAGTCGTAGTTTATTTTTACTTTTGAGCTGATTCCCTGACTGACTGGTGAACATCGGCTCGGCGTCAGGATAAATTCCTGGGTGTTTCCGACTCAGGAACGCTCACCAAACCAAAGCTTGAGGTGAAGCTGAGGCGGGGGCCTCAGGAGGGAGCGACCCCCTCCTGGACGACGGACTGGAGTCACACTGCCCGACTAAAGAGACGGATGTATAAATAAGGAGCGTAATGCACACAGTGTGTGAGTGTATGTACTGGTCTGGGACGGAGCGCGGCGGAGGGATATCGCCGTGGAGACGTACGCAAACAGGCTTCTGTTTCCTCTTTTATCTTCATCCTTTATTTGGGCTCATCATCCTCAGGACAGGCACATGTGTGGACAGCTACACACACGTTTAATGTGTGTGTGTGTTGTGCTACTGTATCGGTGCCTGTGCCCCCCCCCCCCCCCCCCAGGCCCCAGAGAGTGAATCAGCAGGTCCTCAAACATGTGAGTGCGTCGGGGCTGCCCGCCGGTCTGCCTGCGCCGGGGAAAAACCTCCATCAATGATTAAACGCCGGCGGCCGTGTTTCAGAAGCAGACGTGCAATCAGGGGGGGGGGGGTAGGTGGGGGGGAGAGGTGTGAGCTAATGAGCAAAAAAACAGCACATAAGCTAACAGAGAGGAAGAGCCGCTTCCTCCTCTTCCTCATTACGCCTGCCCCCCCCATCCCCAAACCTCCCCTTCCTTAAGCCGCCCTCCTCCTCCTCCTCCTCCTCTTCCTCCTCCTCCTCCTCCTCTTCCTCCTCCTCCTCCTCCTCTTCCTCCCCCTCCTCCTCTTTTCTTACCAGCTTATCTCCCCCTGTTACCTGACCCTCCTCTTCCTCCCCCCTCCCCCTCATCCTCCTCTTCCAATTACCAGGAGGAGTATGAGCAGAACCACACACTTCACAGCTTTCAAGTGTTGGAGAGAGATCCTCCTGGGAATTATCCAGCAAGAGATGAATCCTCAAATGCCCCCCCTCCCTCCCAGAGCAGCCAACAACTACCCCTCCCCAGCCTTCCTCCCTCCTCCTCATCCTTCCTCTCTCCCTGCCTCATTTTCTCCTCCACTATTCCGCTCCTTCGTTTCCTTGTTCTGCTTTTTTTTTTTTTTTAAGCTTCTCATCTTCGGGTCTTTTCTCACTTTTGTCAAAATAATGTTTTTTTTTTTACATTCCTCACATATTTTATTATCTTGCATTCATGGGTTTTTATTTTTACCGAAAACATGACTGTTTTCAGTTTTAAAAAAAGAATTTTTAAAAAAATCTTTTTTTTATTTATTTAATTTATTATCAATTATCTAAAAATTTATTTAATCTAACATAATTTTTCATAATGATTAATTTCTTAATTTAATATTTTATTTATCATTTTTAAAAAATGATCATATAATATATTATTAATTATTAATTAAATTTTATGAGACTTTTTTAATTAGAGGAAATTTATTTTTATTTTTTTCAATTATTTTTTTTCCACATTTAAAGGGTTTTGTTGTCGTGTTGTAAAGTTTTATTCTACAGCTAACGGCTTCAGATTGCTTCATCCTCATTACAGATTAATGAAGTCGTGAACGTAAATCTCTCCATCTTCCGTCGCTGTGTGATTTTAAATTCTTTTGTCACCGTTCCAGAGACGTTTCGCTGGAAATGTGTCACTTCCTGTGAAAACAAAATCAAATGTTCAGCTCAGACGACTCGTTTCATCTCCCGGCGCCGCGTTTTCAAAGAGTTTTAAAGGTTTATCCGACTCGGATTAGAAAATGTTCCCTCTCGATGCTTCAGGACAGCCGTCAATCTGATTAAATTACTGCTCACAAAGTTTTGGAAATAATTATTATCTCAATATTTTGACAGAATCATTTAATTGGGAGGTTTATTTGGTGGTTCTTGGACTAATATGGTGATAAATTGTTTTTGCAGGACCAAAACAGCATCCTATCCCTACATAATATCATCATCCTGTCCTTCATCGTCTTCACAGCCTGTCTACCTCCTCCTCCTCTTCCTCACTCCTCTGTCTGCTGGACTCTGGCCTACAATCAATACCACAGCACGACCCCATTGGTCGATAGTCTCATCCTCAGGCTGGCTCTGGAGAGGAAGTTTGTCTGCCTACACACACACACACACACACACACACACACACACACACACACACACACACACACACACACACACACACACACACACACACACACACAGCCCAACCTGTTGACTTTCCTCACTTTCTCTTCCATCACAATTTAAATCTTTTTGCTGCGCCTATCTCTCCATCGCTGTTCCTGGTTGTGACATCACATTATTGATGTCATATTTATTGATGTCATATTAATTGATATCATATCTATTGACTTCATATTTAATAAGAGCAGTTCTTTTTGACATTAAGGCTGAACACCTGTCAGTCCATCATCACCTTCTGTTCAACCGATTCCCCGCTCTGCACTAAAACTTTAATCTTTAATTCCTTCTCTTTTTATTTATGTGTGACGTTTTTAATCATTTAATATTTTATTACGTTGATTTAAAGTTTTAAAAAGCACTTTGAATTGCCTTGAAATGTTGGACTAAAATAAACTTGAGATACGAGTCTTATTTCAGGAAACCACCACGTGTTGGCGGATGGGTACGACATCAGTGAGACCGCATCTCGTTCTTTACCACGTGTTGGCGGATGGATACAACATCAGTGAGACCGGATCTCGTTCATGAACTCTTATCTCCTGGAACTACTTTATCAAGCCTCCACTGCGTGATGCGGCCCGTCTCCACCCATCTTGTTAACGTTGGTAATAAGTTAACTTTCTAAATGTAATTTTCCGCTGCAGATTGTTGATCCTCGATGCAGACAGGATTTCAGATGACAAACTGCTGCCATGGAAACAAACAAACAAACAAACAAGCAAACAAACGTCTGCTTTCACAGCAAACACACAAACAGCCTCAGAAAATGCTGCATGCAGCAAGAAAACAGTTCCAGGAATCTGATTGGAGCACAGGAGTCACATGACAGGATGAAGGGCTGCATTCTTCTGATTTGGTCTCAGAACAGACGTCTGATTAAAGTTCCTCAGGATGGAGGGAATAAGAACCAGTGCAGCAGGTTGAGAGGAAGGTGGGGGCAAGAAGTAATCAGGAAGGGCAGGAGAGGATTTCAAGAATGGAGGAGGAGGAGGAGGAGGAGGAGGAAGAGGAGGAGGAGGAGGAGGAGGAGGAAGAGGAGGAAGAGGAGGAGGAGGAGGAAGAGGAGGAGGAAGAGGAGGAGGAGGAGGAAGAGGAGGAGGAGGAAGAGGAGGAAGAGGAGGAAGAGGAGGAGGAGGAGGAGGAGAAGGAGGAGGAAGGGGAGGAGGAGGAAAAGGAGGAGGAGGAAGAGGAGGAAGAGGAGGAGGAAAAGGAGGAGGAAGAGGAGGAGGAGCGAACAGAGACTCCCGTTGTATCGGAGCAGCGGTGTGTGAAAACACACACTCTGCACTCCTGTCGCCTCGCTGCTTAATGAGGAGAGCCTCTCTGGAGTAAGCACACACACACACACACACACACACACACACACACACACACACACACACACACACACACACACACACACACACACACACACACACACACACACAATGAGAGAACACACAGTCAGAGATAAAAACACCCACAACCACACACGTACAGTAGACAGCAGACACACACAAATACAAAAATACACAACACACACACACACACACACACACACACACACACACACACACTCAAAGATTTACAACCAGCCCTTTGCATAATAACTTCTGCTGTCCAGTTCCAGTCCCATCCCCCACCTGTTCTCTTTAATGTGATGAATGAGATCCCTGTAACCCGCGTCCAGACACACACACACACACACACACACACACACACACACACACACACACACACACACACACACACACACACATTATGATTACAGTGACAAAAATTCCCAAGGATGAACCAAAGGCGGTGTAAAAAGCACACGCGTGTTTGCAGAGACGCCGTCAGGTGGAGATGAAGAGTCATCCTCCTCTTCCTCCCATCCTCCTCTTCCTCCCATCCTCCTCTTCCTCCTCTTCCTCCCATCCTCCTCTTCCTCCTCTTCCTCCCATCCTCCTCCTCCTCCTCCTCTTCCTCCCATCCTCCCCTTTGCTCTCTCATGTCTTCTCATTATTGCCGCTGCTCTCTGCCACTGATTCCATCTCGTCGCTTCACTTCATTGTGCTTCTCTTTTCTTTTTTTTCTTCCACTCTTTCCTTATATGGTCGTTCTCTTTCCTCATCACCTCTGCTTTCCTCTCAAAGAGGAAATTGAAACTCTCTCCTATAATCCATCTGTTGTCACGCTAATGTCTGCACCAGCGCCAACTTCTCCTCTCTGTTTTCCCTCATTTCTGCTGCTTTCCATGCTGCACCCTCCACACACACACACACACACACACGCTACTTTTACTTATGTCCAGTCAGCAGGTTGAGTCACTCCAAGTGCATTGTGGGTCTGGATGCATGCGTTTGTCAGTGCAACGTGAGCTCGTGTGCAGAGATGACATTGCAAAGTAAAAAGGACAAAGCAGTTTTGGTGCATAATAAAACGTGATGTATGGATGCTTTGTTATCGCACTGACCTGCTCAAACACACACACACACACACACACACACACACACACACACACTGCAGTCTGCAGATAGGTGCACACACACACACACCAATAAATCACACACGTGTGCAAAGACACAGTGTGACCGCCACATGAATCACGCCGCCTCTAGATTTGCAGTTGGTTCACATCTTCTCTTATTTACACAAATATAAAAAGAGGCGTCATCTGCGTAGCGATGGCGTCAGACAGCTCTGAGGCCTGGACTGGATTCTGATTGGCTGCCAAGTCAGGAACGGCTCCCGCTATTGGTCACCAGATGTAATCAAAGCCTCATGGATTAAATCCCTTTGAGAAGCTTCATTACTTCGGCTTGAATTTCGACGTCTTTATTAAAACCAAATCCATAACGATTAGATGCTAATTTTTTCAAATTAGTCAACGATTGGTAGTGAAACAGCTCAATTTGTAAAAGTTGTGCTTCAGCAGCGAATCAGATCCCGCATTTATTTTCATTTGTCTGACTGAACGTCGACAAACCCCACTTGCCCAAAGTCAGGACGAGCTTTAAGGCTGAGACGTCTTTCCACGGCTCGTCGGTCGACGCTAACGGGCCGAGCTGCAGCTAATATTTCCAAGAAATCTTTTTGTGTCGAGACTGAGACATCCTCATTGTTCGTCATTCGTTAGGTTTTTAGCGACAGTTGAATTATCCTCAGAGTTACCCCCCTCCAAAGTAAAAGCACCTAGTAATTGGAGTCTACAAAAACATTGAAAAAAGCTGCTTTCCATTTGAATCAGTGTCTGTTTAGAGATGGGAGAACTGGGGCACCGTGAGTCATGCCGCCGCTAACGTTAGCTCAGCTTGTTTCACATCCAGACGCTGGAAGACTGCGAGCTTTCATGAGGCTAACAGACATATTACCAGTTAACTCAGTGTGACGTGACTCTGAGAAAGTCAGAGGAGTTGGCTGGCTAAAGGTTAATGTCAAAGTTTTGGATTTACGTCACGTGTAAAGGTTTTCTGTGTGCATTCAGTCACAGTTGACATCGTACCGGTTAGCATCTTAGGCTAAAGTTCATTGTTGTGAACAGGTGGGTTTTACCAAAGACACTGTAACTGAGCTTGATGTCGTTTCAAAGCAGTTAACCACTACTGAATGATATTAAGTATATGGGGATTTATAGTCTAGTGTAGTATAGTATTGTCTAGTGTAGTCTTGTATATTCTAGTGTAGTATTGAATAGTCTAGTATAGTATTGTATAGTCCAGTATAAGTAGTATTATATAGTGTAGTATTGTGTAGCCTAGTATAGAATAGTACTGTCTAGTATAGTATTGTATAGTCCAGTATAATATTGTATAGTCTAGTATAGTCTTGTATTGTCTAGTATAGTGTAATTTTGTATAGTCTCGTATTGTATAGTATTGTATAGTCTAGTATAGTCTTGTCTAGTAATGTACAGTATAAAATAGTATTGTATATTATTTAGTTTAGCTCTGTCTAGTATAACCTATGATAGTCTAGTCTATAGTATACTAGACTACACAATACTATAATATACTATACTAGATTGTATAATATTGTATGGTATAGTATAATATAATAATTATAGTATCATGTAGTAGAATATAGCGTAGTGTTCCATAGTCCAATTTAATCTATTGTAGTGTAGCCTAATATAGCATTTTCTAATATAATGTAGTCTAGTCTAGTATAATATAGTATAGCCTTGTATAGTTTAGTATAGTGTAGTAGTATAGTCTATTATAGTCTAGTATTGTATAGTATACCCTATTATAATCTAGTCTATTATAGTACAACCTATTATAGTATATTCTAGTATAGTGTAGTCTAGTCTAGTACCATATAGTATAATCTAGTATAGTTTAGTCTGTTATAGTCTAGTCTAGTAAAGTCCTTGTGTAGGTTGGTCTGGTGTAGTCTAGTCTAGAGTCTTACATTCTCTTATAGTCTCTTACAGTCTAGTCTATCCTGGTCTTCTTCACTAGTGAGAGGTTTTTGGGGGTGGGGATACCGGGGGCAGGGGGGTAGTGGTAGTGAATTTGATTTTAGGGGAGGGGGTATCTGTGGCAGGGGAGTTGTGGTAGTGTATTTGGGCTTAAGGGTGGGAGTACCAGAGGCAGGGGGGTTGCGGTGGTGAGTTTGGGGTGGGGGTACCAGAGGCAGGGGGGTTGCGGTGGTGAGTTTGGGGTGGGGGTACCAGAGGCAGGGGGGTTGCGGTGGTGAGTTTGGGGTGGGGGTACCAGAGGCAGGGGGGTTGCGGTGGTGAGTTTGGGGTGGGGGTACCAGAGGCAGGGGGGTTGCGGTGGTGAGTTTGGGGTGGGGGTACCAGAGGCAGGGGGGTTGCGGTGGGGTGGATGATCATCCAAACACGGCCAACACAACTGAGGAACCACAAACGAGCCGCCGGCAGCCACAGAACCGCCTGTTAAGACAGAATCGCAAATGAAGCCGACTTCTTCAGCGCTCCCCCCGTCTGGGGGAATGTATACGATGAATCGAGAAGAGGGGGGGGTTCTTTTTGCACAACTCTGGCTTCTCGCTCTGCCTCGTCTTTGTCTGTTCTCCCTCTCCTCTCCTCCTTTATGTTCCTCCTAACGAACTCCTCTGCGCCACCTCTGCCTCTCGTAACTTCTATTCTTCATCTCTCTTCCTCACCCCCCCATACTCTCGCTCCCTTCCCCTCTCTCTCTCTTTTCAATGTACATAACAGTGTACTCTTTAGGAGGGAGCCCTGGTGGTCTCTATGGTAACCAAATTGCTAGGCAACAGCCGATTCTCCCTTCCTTGCCTTTCCTGTGCAGGGCAGCAGCGGCAACGACCGACCAATGGAACACCGGCGTGAAAAGTTCAGACCACGCCCAGAGGTTATCACTTCCACGCTAACACAAACCCTTAACCGTAACCCTAACCCGACATCGAGAAATACTGTATAAACGAGCCAGAATTTGCCAATCACTCCGTTGGAGAGGCGTTAAGTTACAACAACCTAATGAATACAACAATCTAATAAAAGACGGAGTCTGAAGGAGGGGTAAATAAAACGGGAAACGTTCTCATTAGTGGAACATCACACCTCTATAAACACCCTGCTGGAGATGTTTTAAAGACGTCTCATTAAACGCCCGCATGCCGCGTTTCAAACCGTCGCAAATCTGTTCCATCTGAAGAAGAAAGGGCGGCTTGAGTTTTTGCAGGTTTTGTGAAAGTAGATCCAGACGTCTCATCAGACGACCAGCGGAGGGAGACGAGGGCGGGCCGCGGCGCACGTGGACGGATGTAGGGCGTCGACGTGGGTTTGTGTCGATACAGATTCGACCTTCAGTTCGGTGGGAGTGGGGGTGGCGTGTGGACGACAGGTGGGGGACAGATTGAGACGCGTGGCAGAAGAGTGGAGGGGGGACAGAACTCAACAAGCATCAATGGTCAGGAGGAACAGACGGATGCTGACCTACAAAGGGTTCAATTATTTGTGTGTGTGTGTGTGTGTGTGTGTGTGTGTGTGTGTGTGTGTGTGTGTGTGTGTGTGTGTGTGTGTGTGTGTGTGTGTGTGTGTGTGTGTGTGTGTGTGTGTGTGTGTGTGTGTGTGTGTTGACGCTGCTCCAAACCATTGGACTGTCTGTCCATCCAGATAAAGTGTCCTCCGAATCTCAGCTCCAATTTGGTGGGTGGGATTTTTTTTTGGGGGGGGGGTTGATGACAACCATCACCCCCTCCTCTCTCTCTTTCTTTTCTTTCTCTCATTCACTCCCAGCTGCCGTCGTTTCATCTCATTCCTGCTATTTTACGATTCTCCTCCAACTCGCCCCCACTTTTTCCTCGTTTGCCTCCAAAACCAACCGAAACCAATCTTCAGGTGCGCTCCCCGTGAGCAAACATCACCCGTATTCTTCTACTTCCTCCCCCATCCTCCGCCCCTGTACCACCATTATATCAACCTCCTCCACTCCCCACCCATAATCCATCGCTTCCCCCCATCCCTGCACCCTCCTGTAGGAAGGAGAAGAAGAAGAAGTGTAAAAACACGTAGTGTGTGCTGCAGTCATGAATTTTAATGCTGCTGCTGGTTTTTGAGTAAATAGTATATCAGCTGGGATCCAGACCAGCGAGCTGATGAACACGGGGAAACCAAAGACGCCAAACAAAAGAAATATATGAAGCTGGATGATGGATGAAGCAAAACAATAGAGAAGAGGAAGGCAAACGAGGCAGAGGAGAGGAAAGATGGACGGAGAGGAGGAGAATCTCATCTCCTGCTGGAATAATATCTCATCTATCAGGCGGACGGGAAACACGAACAGCCGCAGTTCCATAGTTTTGGTGATAAGTTCCATCTTTAACTTGAGTGGAGGATGCAGAATACATCCCATAATGTCTAGACGGCTTTTTCTATAGCATCAATTATGCATGCAGGCTTTGGCAGCAGCCGTATTAATAGTATTACCTATGTGCTACTATGGCGAAGGGCGGAGGCTCTGCAAATTGGGGAGAGCTGTAATGGTGCACACACACTCATGATCACACGCGTGCAAATGCATGTGCACACACACATACACGCATACACACATGCACACACACACACGCACACACACACACACACATACACACACAAACCCAAAAGCCTAAGCTTCTTTTTTCATTTCGGCAGAGAAGATTGCATTTTACTGAGTCTGTGTGTGTGTGTGTGTGTGTGTGTGTGTGTGTGTGTGTGTGTGTGTGTGTGTGTGTGTGTGTGTGTGTGTGTGTGTGTGTGTTTGTGTTTGGGAGGGAGTGATGGGGGATATTAAACGATTCAAATGCTGTATCTCTTGCTCTCCTTTCCTAGCATGGCTACACTCGCTCTCTCTCTCACAATCACACACACACACACACACACACACACACACACACACACACACACACACACACACACACACACACACACACACACACACACACTAGGCCAGTCAGTTCTGTCAGAAAGGCCAATTTAAAAACACATGCTGCCAATTAACTGAGGGGCAGCATAGTTTCAGTGTGGACGTTGTTGTAGTGCAAAAAGTGTGTGTGTGTGTGTGTGTGTGTGTGTGTGTGTGTGTGTGTGTGTGTGTGTGCGTGTGTGTGTGTTTATTTGTCTGACGTCTCTGGGCAAACAGCTCAGACCAGGAGACACACAAAGCAGAAACAGAGCATTCCATTCTTAAACGTCCCAAATCTCCTTCTATTGTTGTTTCTGAGCGCTAACAGCGTTAGCAACGCTACCGTCAATTAGCCACCGAAGCACAAAACACACACAGTAAACACACAACAAAACACACACACAGTAAACACACAACAAAACACACACACAGTAAACACACAACAAAACACACACACAGTAAACGCACAACAAAACACACACACACACCGACCAAAGAGTGTCTCTGGAGGAGACCATCTACACACATGAAGAAATAAAATGCAGCTGGTCTGAAGATCACCAGAGGTACTACAATACCCATGATGCATTTAGCATCATGGTTGTAGTAACTGCAAAGGTGTGGGATGTTGTATCCATCCGCCAACACGTGGTAAAGAACGAGATCCAGTCTAACTGATGTTGTATCCATCCGCCAACGGGTGGGAAAGAACAAGACCCGGTCTAACTGACGTTGTATCCATCCACCAACATGCGGTAAAGAACGAGATCCAGTCTCACTGATGTTGTATCCATCCACCAACACGTGGTAAAGAATGAGATCCGGTCTCACTGATGTTGTATCCATCCACCAACACGTGGTAAAGAACGAGATGCGGTCTCACTGATGTTGTATCCATCCACCAACACGTGGTAAAGAACGAGATCCAGTCTCACTGATGTTGTATCCATCTGCCAACACGTGGTAAAGAACGAGATCCAGTCTAACTGATGTTGTATCCATCCACCAACACGTGGTAAAGAATGAGATCCGGTCTCACTGATGTTGTATCCATCCACCAACACGTGGTAAAGAACGAGATGCGGTCTCACTGATGTTGTATCCATCCACCAACACGTGGTAAAGAACGAGATGCGGTCTCACTGATGTTGTATCCATCCACCAACACGTGGTAAAGAACGAGATGCGGTCTCACTGATGTTGTATCCATCCACCAACACGTGGTAAAGAACGAGATGCGGTCTCACTGATGTTGTATCCATCCACCCGTATCTGGAGGTACTACTTTATGCTGTTATTTTTGCGGTTTGGTTTTGTGGACAGGCGCTCTGTGAACAGCCCTGCTCTAGCGTTTGAAGCCTGTAGAAACTGGAGGCCCCTTTACGGCTTCAGGACGTCTGCCAGAACGCATTAGCGTCTCTCCTCACTGAGTGCGGTTCATCTTATTAAATATCAGCCAAAGGTCCCGGCGGGGTGATGCGGTGTGCTGAAATCCACACTGATATCTAGTGCGAGTGGACGATTCATGACTCGTCGGTTATACCAGCGATGGTGGTCACATTCCACGGTAACGCTGAGTCATGTTTGACGAACGAGCGCCCAGACGGAACGGAGGCATCTTTAGCGGAGGCAGATAAATTAAAAACGAGAACTACGTTGCAGATTACGCTCTGATGGCTCGATAGCGTGTCAGAAGCTAGTGGGGGATCTGACACCAGTACGTGTCACGGGGGTTGCTGCTGTCGCCCTCTGGTCACCACCTCAAGTGAATCAGGGGTTTTAAGGGGCCCGATTCCACGCAGAGGGGCCACATTACTGTCCAACACCCCCTGTAAGGTCTTGATTCTGTTCTTATTGCTTTGAATGAAGACGAGAAATTGAATATATTTTGCATATTGCTGAAGCCTGATGTGTGTGCCAAAAACAGATTTCATTTTCATAGTTATTAATGAATGTATTTTAATGTTCGGTTCATATGAATCTGTTTGAAGAATTACATTTTATTTTTTAATATAGTCCAGAAAAAACGTCTCCGTCTCGTCTTCAGCTGCTTCTTCCTCATTGTGGGTCACGGGGGTTGCTACGGGATAATAATATATTATATGTTGTATTCTGATTTATTGTACATTAACATGATGTTATATGTTGGTTTATTAGTGATTTATGATTCTAGTATTTGTGTCAGACAGACGTAAAGTGGAGCAAAATAACATAAACTTGTTTTTTTTCGTGTATTTCTTTTAAACCGACGTATAATCGACATAACTCCAAACAGCATTAGCCGAGGTTTACCTGTACTAGCAACAAATCTGTGTCTGTGATTGTGTTTCTATGAAATGTGCAAAACTCTTTTTTTAAAAACGATTTAACCTGACCTGAACTTCTGAAACTTCTATTTACTTTTTCTATTTCTTTAATTGTTCGTTTTCTTTTTCTATTTCTCTATTTTTCTTTTCCTCTAGGTTTGGTGAAGGACTTTTAACCCGCTGTGAACTTAACACTTCCATTGCATTAAAACAAATGGACAGAATTCATTTGGGGCCGCTGGCATTTTCCATTCCAATCAAACTAATAGTTTCTGAGATGTTTTTATTATTTTCCAATCTTTACCAGTCACTTCATGTCTAGGAGTGTTGGGTTTACATCCCAGCTGTCCCGACATACAAATGGACCATCATTCAGCCGCTGCTCTAAATAAAATAAATAAACGTAGAGCGCTGGAAACATTTCCTGCATGTATGATTGGTGTTTATTCACGAGGAGGTTCTTGGAGTTGATGAGTGTTGATTGAGGAGCTGATGTGTGTTTGCAGGAGCAGCAGGTGAAACGTTCTATAACTCATTAATAGAACACTAACATTGTTTTGTTCTTTTCTTATTTAAGTATCAGCACATAACGCCTATTAGTATGTTATGATGATCAATATCTGAACATTGATCACCGTATTGGCGTCTGCTTGTGTATTCTATCCGACTACCTTAGCTGTAGCTCAAACGGTCCGACAGTGTTTCGAGCCCAAGGCCACCGTAGCCCAGACAACGTAAGGTTAAATGCTATGATTGTGAAACAGTAAAATCACCCCAGGCTAAGTTAGCCTGGGGTAATATTAGCCAGTTAGCCCGGGGTAATATTAGCCAGTTAGCCTGGGGTAACGGTAAAATAATGAGGCAGCGAGTGTGACCTTCAACAGACATGTTCCGCACTACTTTGTGCTCCAACTAACCCTGATTGGTCACCGTTCACAGGGCGGAGTCACAGTTCAGACAGTTTCCTGTCTATATGATGCAAATAAAGGAAGTCCTCAAGATATGAACATCCGACTTACGAACATTCCTAGCTACGAACAACCGCGTGTCGCCATGTCCGACTCCTGTAGTTCCCCTTCCTGCCACAACCCCACTGAGCAGCGTAACTCAGACACCCCATAGGTTCAGGTTTCACATGTCATGTTAACATGACTCAGCAGATCTCAGACTCAGTGAACACTTTGCTCTGATGTCATTTCCTGTGGTCTTTTGGTCTTTCCTGTTGGCGTCATCTGCAGCGTTTCTGCCTTCTTCTCATCTCTGTGAACTTCTGAGCGGGAAACAAACCCACAATGCATTTCTGTTCATGGAGTCGTTCACCATGCTACATGCTACTCTTTCTCCAGCTACATGCTACATGCAGCTATCATCACCTGTAGAGACTCGGGGCAGACACAGGATTACTCCGGGTTTAGTCATCGCCCACCTTCCCTCCACTTCCTCCAACTCTTCTGCGCGTCCAGTCGCCCCTGATTGATGTTGGGGGTGACTTTACCCGATTGGTTCAGGTCGGTGACGGCGTCTCACCATTCCACCGCCGCCCTTTGAAGACTTAGTGGTGCCGATTACGTTTCTATTACATCAGGGTGACGACGAAACAGCCCCAGAACTCAGTTTTATTTTACGTACATTTGTTGAAGTTTTTAAGACGGAAATAAATCGATTAAAAAAAAATTTCTTCCAATTCTTCATTTTGATTTCTTAATTAATTTTACTTTACATGAATAATAACTATAAATAAAACTATATATAAATACTGTATAGTGTTTCTCAACATGAACGATGTCTGCTTGTACCCGTCTGTAGGTCGTCTGTAGGTCATCTGTAGGTCGTCTGTAGGTCATCTGTAGGTCATCTGTAGGTCGTCTGTGGGAAAGACACACCAGCTGTCCTTGTATGCTAAAGCGCTCTGCTAGCATAGTGCTACATTTACCCACTGCAGCAAACACAAAGGGTCAAGAACCTCCCCAGTAGGTTTAGCAGCACATCCACCCCCCTGCAGCCCTGTGGCATTCCAGGAGGGGGCAGCACTCATACAGGAAATGTCTGTGTAGGTTCTCAGTCATCAGGTCTGGTTCTCCAGGAGCTGGTGAGTCGATCCGCTGGACGTTCTGGAAGACGTTTCGTCTCTCATCCAGGAGACGTCTTCAGTTCAGAGGGGGGCTGGTCATGTCCCAGATTATAAACCCTGTGGGGTGGGGTCAGTTTATTACCCCTGTGGGGTGGGGTCAGTTTATTACCCCTGTGGGGTGTGGTCAGTGCTTTTCACATTCCAACGACCGTCGTTAAACCCGTCTGGCTCTTCAACGATTGTTGGTGGGGGTGTCAAAGGGGGTCGTTGAGATGTGAGTTACACCTTTGTATGCTAATGAGGGTCATTAGCATGAGACCGTCACCTGGGTCAATCTGAGACCATCTTTTTGACATACAGGAAATGCCCTTGTCCTGGTTTCTGTTGATGGATTACTTCCTGTTTCATCTCACGCTGGCGTCCATGTGTCCCGTCCTACTCGGGAGCGATATAAATAAAATGATCATGGATCATTAGATTGATCACAAATCAATTGAACCTGTGTATTCTGAACTGGGTGATAGTTGCCAGAAGTATGCGGACGGTTGCCAGAAATATGCAGACAGTTGCCGTACGTATGCGGATCGTTGCTTTAAGTATGGGATGGTTGCCGCAAGTATGCAGACTGTTGCCATAAGTATGCGGACGGTTGCCATTAGTATGCAGACTGTTGCCATAAGTATGCGGACGATTGCCATAAGTATGCGGACGGTTGCCATAAGTATGTGGACAGTTCTGAAAGACACTCACGCTTGTGGTTGTTCTTGCGCTGGAAGGGAAGTGTGTGTCGCTCGGAGTCTTCCTCCCCCTCCTCATCAGCCAGGTGTGTGTGAGTGTAATGGTAACTCAGTCCTGGGCGATTTTTATAGCGCTTTCCACAGACTGTAACACAAAAAGTAATTCTCTGTCAGCGTGAGTTCAAACTGGAGGATTGTGGGTAAACAGGAGTGAAGACGTAGCGCGGCGATGCTCACTGTCACAGACGTAAGGCTTGTCTCTGTCCTCGATGGCAGGAGGCTCTTGTCTCTTCCTCATGCCCCCGACACCACAGGCCTGCACACACACACACACACACACACACACACACACACACACACACACACACACACACACACACACACACACACACACACACACACACACACGTTTGCATTCTAATCATCTGCACCTAGAGTAAAGCTCCACTTCCAGCAGGAGGGGGCTGATGACACCAAGCAGGGGAGCAACAACTCCAATTAACAACCCTGGTGTCTGCGTGTGATTGTGTGTGATTGCGTGTGTGTGATTGCGTGTGTGTGTGTGTGTGTGTGTGTGTGTGTGTGTGTGTGTGTGTGTGTGCGTGTGATTGCGTGTGTGTGTGTGTGTGTGTGTGTGTGTGTGTGAGTGATGACTTTCTGAGTGTATTGTTAACACTTGATTATCCTTCCACTGAAATTCCAAAATAAGTGGAGGAATAAAATCTGTAGGATCTAATCAAAGTTGTGAAGGGGGGGTCGTCCCAGCGTGATTTAAATATCTGGATCCATTAGCATTTAGCTGCAGTCAGAGGTGTTGGTTTGCCAGATGACATTTAACTGGTGAAAACAGACAGAACACAAGGATCCCGACATCAGAGCCACTAACTCAGACGTGATGAAGCGTTCTTTAACGTACAGAAGCTCCTTCTGGGACATTCAACAGAAATCAGCTCCAGGTTTATCTGTGGGTTAGTCCTGGACTAACTGATGCCGGTCTGTGGGTTAGTCCTGGACTAAGTGATGTTGGTCTCACCCGTGCTTTGGTCCGGTTCTTGCGCTTTGGGACGTCTTCCTCCATCTCATCCACCTCCAGTTCGTGAGGGAAATCTCCGACCAGCAGCTTCTGTTGGTGAGACGTTGAGGTTTGAGAGGCGTTCCCACGACAACGGGGGAACTACTTTAAATTCCAAGCGTCCCTCACGCCTTCATCTGTTAGCATGTAGCATCAGCATTTATTAGCTCTCTGCTGTAGGATCGCTTTGAGCGGTAAAATAAGAAGTGACGCCTCGGCCGCCGCGTCAGACATCAGGCACATCACAGACGCCTAAATCCCCCCCGTGTGATGGGACACGGCTGGGAACAAACAAACAAACAAACAAACAAACGACACCGGCTGCAGGGGGAAAGCTGAGATGAAGCGTTCAGGAAGTTACACATACATACATACATATATATATATACTAAATATTTTAAAATTCAAGTTTGTCTCAATATTAATGAAAATCCTGCTCTATTTATATTATTTCAAGATAAGCACTAGTTCCTGTATTTTATTATAATAGATCTTTTCTCCCCATGAATCACAGTTCATCATAAAAAATAACAAATTGTAAATTGGTGAAAGTGATGCAGTGGGAGATGCAGATATTAAACAGTTTATTTCAGCACAAACTGATTAAAACGAATGAGAAAAAGAGTTGAATGGAATAAACTGACGGAACAGTGTGTTCTCCTGACTTTGGAGTTTCTTTTCATTCTTTATCATTGTTTACATAACTTATATATTATTAATTATACACAGGTAAAGTCTGCAGGTCTATTGGTTGATAAAAATGTAGTGTTTTATTCATAATTTAGGAGGTTTGTTATCACCTTCATTTTGCCGCAGAAATCTAACCTGATTATGTATTTTGTTTGTTTAATCCTACATGTCCCATGATGCAACTTGATAAGCTCAGCTGTCATCTGTTTTCACAGGTTAACCCTTTAGAGACAAGTCTAACACATTTGTTGATTTTGAGAATTCTATATCAGAAGTTTGTATTCATCAGATTTATCAGTAAAAAATCATCAATCAGACATATGTAAAAAAAAAAATCTGGATTTAGCAAAAATTATAAAAGCTAAAACTCATTTTGCAAATTTTTAGTACCAATTTTTTTTGGACAAATTTAAGAAGACTTTTCTGGCAATGATTTAAAATTTCAGGCAACTTTCAGATTTATAAAAGATGGCAAAAAATGTCTAAAAAGTTATTTCTAAGTTTGTGAGTGGAATCCCAGTAAAACACGACTGAGTGGTGCAATCGCACCATCACACACTCAGTGAGAACACACACTCAGTGAGAACACACACTCAGTGAGAACACACACTCAGTGAGAACACACACTCAGTGAGAACACACACTCAGTGAGAACACACACTCAGTGAGAACACACACTCAGTGAGAACACACACTCAGCGCCAGGAGGGAGTTTCCAGCTAGCGCTGCAGGAGTGTGTACCGCTGCCAAAACACACACACGAGACAGACAAAGACACACAGACAAAGAGGCACAAACACACACGGTGCTACAGACGGAAGAGGAGACCGACCGCTCGGCATGCTGGGAAATAGAGGAGAAGAAAGGAGGAGTCCCACCTGACACTCGCTCATTGGCTCCTCTTCTTTGGTTTCTACCTTCTTGTCCAGGGTTTCCCCAGCGAGCAGAGACTCCAACACGGGACCGTCGGGAATGCCCCCCTCCTTCTTGAGAGAAGCTTCATAGTCTGGAGGGCGAGGGGGGAGGAAGGTTCAGGATGTGTTAGCTTAGCTTTAACGATGTCATCAGAATTAGCATAAAAACACAAAGATCAGTGATGAAGCAAAGAAAAGAGGAAACAGAGCAGAACCTCGAGATACGAGTCGTCACTCCGTCCTGCTTTGTGTTTGACATACGAGCCACAGCAGTGAGACCGTATCTCGTTCTTTACCAGGTGTTGGCGGATGGATACAACATCAGTGAGACCGTATCTCATTCTTTACCACGTGTTGGCAGATGGATACAACATCAGTGAGACGTATCTCGTTCTTTACCGCGCGTTGGTGGATGGTTACGACATCAGTGGGACCGTATCTTGTTCTTTACCACGTATTGGTGGGTGGATACGACATCGGTGAGACTGGATCTCGTTCTTTACCACATGTTGGTGGATGGATACAACATCAGTGAGACTGTATCTCGTTCTTTACCACGTGTTGGTGGATGGATACAACATCAGTGAGACTGCATCTTGTTCTTTACCGCGTGTTGGCGGATGGGTAAGACATCAGTACATCAGTGAGACTGCATCTCGTTCTTTACCGTGGTTGTTTTTTAATAATTTAGGGGGTTTGGGGATTTTTTTCAAGGTTGGAACAGATTAAAATGATTAAATTATTTTTAATGGTTAAAAGTTTAACTTTCGAGCTCGGACTCAACTTGTATCTCGAGGTTCTACTTTACGTGGCTAAACGGCTGCAGTCCGATTCTGCGTGTTATTTGGCTTCACGACAGTAACCGTTAGCCTCACACACCCTGTGGACGCAGAAACGTTATTGTGATCCATAGTTACCGATCTTGAACTCGATGGGTACGAGCCGCGGGTCCTCCAGGATGTTTAGCCGCCTCTTCTTACGCCAGCAGCGAGCGGGATACGTGTACAGCTGACCTGGAGCGTGACCTGGAACACAGCGGAGTGCATGTTTAGATTCAAGTCAGACATGTTTAAAGATATGTTTAAAGATATAAGATAGTTAAATACATGTGATTATTGATTATTGATGATTTGGTCTGCTATGGCTACAAAATGAGCAGTAGTGGTTTAAATCTGTATGTTTGTTGTCGTTGTTTATTTTTATGACTTGATATCGGCGTCTTCATCAGGATACGTTTTATAGCCTTGTCACTTATGACACATCCATTAAAGAAATAAGAATTAAAATACATTTTTAACGTAGTCAACTTTGTTTACTTCAGTATTAACCACATTACAGAGCAGGTAAACCTCAGTTTACGTCGTTAAATAGTTCCAGGAGACGTTAGTTGAATGAAGTGTAGATAACCATGACCAGTTCTGTACTGAACTTTATTAATGAATGTATTTTAATGGTATTGAGTTAATATGAATCTATTTGAAGCTGACAAACAAATTTTATTTTTTAATATAGTCCAGAAAAAAACGTCTCGTCTTCAGCTGCTTCTTCCTCATCGTGGGTCACGGGGGTTGCTACAGGCTAGTAATATGATATTATGTTTTATTCTGATTTATTGTACAGTAACATGATATTATGTGTTTTTATTGGTTTACTGGTGATTTGATGATTCAGTATTTTTGAAAACTGACGTATAATTGAGAACGACGTAACTCCAAACGACGTAAACTGAGGTTCACCTCTATATAAAAACCAACAAAAAAAAGTCTAATTTCCCGACAGACAGACAGACACACACACACACACACACACACACACACACACACACACACACACACACACACACACACACTGGAATAGATGCCGGCGGCGTCTCATTGCCTCCAGGGCGTCTGATTCTCTGGCAAAATAAAGTGAAGTGACAGAGAAAGACGCAGCAGAGAGGAAACACCCTCTGGGGAAAGAAAAAGAAAAGTTTGAAGGTTTGGAATTCAAGGGGCTGGGGGGACGAGGGAAGGAAGGAAGGGACGGCAGGAAGGAAGGAAGGAAGGAAGGAAGGAAGGAAGGAAGGAAGGAAGGAAGGAAGGAAGGAAGGAAGGAAGGAAGGAAGGACGGAAGGAAGGAAGGAAGGAAGGAAGGAAGGAAGGAAGGAAGGAAGGAAGGAAGGAAGGAAGGAAGGAAGGAAGGAAGGAAGGAAGGACGGAAGGAAGGAAGGAAGGAAGGACGGAAGGACGGAAGGACGGAAGGAAGGAAGGACGGAAGGAAGGAAGGAAGGAAGGAAGGAAGGACGGAAGGAAGGAAGGAAGGAAGGAAGGAAGGACGGAAGGAAGGAAGGAAGGAAGGAAGGAAGGAAGGAAGGAAGGAAGGAAGGACGGAAGGAAGGAAGGGACAGCAGGAAGGAAGGAAGGAAGGAAGGAAGGACGGAAGGAAGGAAGGAAGGAAGGAAGGACGGAAGGACGGAAGGAAGGAAGGAAGGAAGGAAGGAAGGAAGGAAGGGAGGACGGAAGGACGGAAGGAAGGAAGGAAGGAAGGAAGGAAGGAAGGAAGGACGGAAGGAAGGAAGGAAGGAAGGAAGGAAGGAAGGAAGGAAGGAAGGATGGAAGGAAGGAAGGGACAGCAGGAAGGAAGGAAGGAAGGAAGGAAGGAAGGAAGGACGGAAGGAAGGAAGGAAGGGAGGACGGAAGGACGGAAGGAAGGAAGGAAGGAAGGAAGGAAGGTGGGTGTGGGAGCCTCAGTAGGGGGTGGGCACAACTCTGATGCTGACACCCATCACACCTGCCCCCCCCCCCGGCGCGGACCCACCTGGGCCGCGGTGGTTCTTCTCCATCCAGATGTAGCAGTTGCTCTGGGCCACGCCCGTCTGGGAGTCCAGGAAGGGGAGGCGCATGGAGCGCTCGGCGCACAGACGGGCATTGTAGCTGCGACAGTGTTCAATGGCCTCCTTATAGAACTCCTCACCCAGGCTGGGGGGGGGGCAGGAGGTCAGAAAGGTGAAGGAGAACATGGACGGGTTTGTCTGTAATAACAGGTGTGTGTGTGTGTGTGTGTGTGTGTGTGTGTGTGTGTGTGTGACATACAAACAAGGACACATGGTCTCATCCAGAGACGCTGCCCCTCACCTGTTCTTGATGACTGCAGCTCCAGACTGCCTGTGGAAGAGAAGACCATCAGTTTTTGTCCCCTCCCCTTCCTCGTGTTTCCCTCTCACCCCGCCGCACTGTTTCTCCTTCACTTCTCCATCTGGCGCCGCCGTCTCTTCGTCTCACCCCCGTTAATCGTTAATCACTCCACTCGGGTGTCTTTGTGCACACATCAAGGTCAGGTCCACACAGACGGAGGAGGATCCACACACACTCCAGCGACACCCCCACAGACCAGGTAAAACACCCCCGGACACGCCCGCGCGACTCGCTGGATCTGTTCCCGATTCATTGGTTCATGGCAGCTTTTAAAAAGTTGGAAAATGGATGAAGTGGAACAGGTGTCTGCGTTACCCACAATGCAACAGCCTGAGTGTGCTGATATGGAGCTTCCCACCTGATGGACGCCACCGATAATGAATCCACTGTGACAACAGAGCTGACCTCGTGATTGGACGACGTTTTCCTGGTAAAACGACAGTAAGAGAATCTCAACTCTACACGTCTGCAAACGACTGAACAGCTGCGCCCAGTGTAAATCTGTTCAATCTCAGATTAGGAGAAATAATCTCAATAATAGACAAAAAGAACGACAAGTTGTGTCGTTCTTGATTACACGTCGATTTTCCGAGAAAAATACACGGAAAAATGAAAATTACAAATACTGGAATCATTAAATCACTAGTAAACCGATAAAAACACATAATGTCGTGTAACTGTACAATAAATCAGAATAAAAATATATAATTTCATAGTATCTGCTCGTAGCAACCCCCGTGACCCACAACGAGGAAGAAACAAGAAACAGCAGATCCTGTTTCATCCATGTCGCTCCTTCCTCCAGAACTGATTGACTTCAGGCTAACGTCGGATAAAAGCCACGCCTCCAAGCGGGGCTGGAACCTGCAGAGAACGGGTCGACCAGCTGGTCAGGGCAGGAGGACTCATGGACACCAGGGTGAGCAGCAACACCTGGTCAGGAAACACCTCTCCTGAACGCCTGAACGCCGCGTCTTCAAACATCAACCAGACGGAGAATTAAAGACTTGAACCTCAGGAGAGGAGAGACGGTTCAAACGTGAAGCAGCTCGCTCCACGGCTACCCATCATCCTCCAGTGCTCATTACCTCCATCTCCTTCTGGAGGTATGGGGATAATACCCCCCCACACCCACCACCCACGAACACACACACACACACACACACACACACACACACACACACACACACACACACACAATAGTAAGTTGACAGCTGTAGAAAATGGCTTCTTTCGATTTGTGTTCTCCCAATCTCATTATGTTGTGACAGGAGAGCCGCACGGCTGTTGGCCTGTTTGGAGAGAGCCGAGCCACTCAAGGTGCATGCTGGGAGACGGAGTGGGGGGG